>NC_143033.1:4342500-4507500 GCF_057628025.1 Oncorhynchus mykiss | reverse complement strand
GAGGAGGAGAGGAGGTGGAGGAGGAGGAGAGGAGGTGGAGGAGGAGTAGAGGAGGTGGAGGAGGAGATGGAGGAGGAGTGGAGGAGGAGTGGAGGAGATGGAGGAGGAGTGGAGGAGGAGGAGGAGAGGAGGTGGAGGAGGAGGAGTGGAGGATGAGAGGAGGTGGAGGAGGAGGTGGAGAGGAGAGGAGGAGGAGTGGAGGAGGAGGAGGAGTGGAGGAGGAGGAGAGGAGGTGGAGGAGGAAGAGGAGGTGGAATATGTTTTAAACATAGTGTATGCACATCCAATAACTTGGCTTAACTCTTCCTGTGGGTTTAGCCTGATGAAGACATTTGGGTCGAAACGTTGCGCAATAAACTGCGGGAGCATTCGTCAGTGTGTAATTCTTGGAGGGATATATGTTGGCTATAGTCATTTGTTGGAAACGTTACTACTTAGTCCCCAGTAGTTATGCCACATTGAGTGGGTTGTAAATCAAACCTCACATTTGCCAGCTACTTGATTTATTGCATGTTGTCTGTCACAAGACACTTAGTGGGGGTTGTTGGTTGGTAATCTGAACTAAGCAGGGGGTGGATGGTGGAGCGAGGGTTTGTAGGGTCATTTATGGGAGCACTCTTGCATGGGGGGGAGGATAGAGTGAGAGTTTGGGTCATGGTCGTCGTGACCATGATTCCTGTGGTGTCATAGTACAGATGGGGATATGAGGTTTTGTGTGATGAATTGTGGGTAACTAATTTACTGCTGTGATGCACTGTGAGTAACTAACTTACTGGTGTGATGTATTGTGGGTAACTCATTTACTGGTTGATGTATTGTGGGTAGCTAATTTACTGGTGTGGGTAACTAACTTAATGGTGTGATGTATTGTGGGCCCCCTCCCAGTTAGGGGTAGTGATGAGCTCTACAACAGTCTCACAACTCAATCGCTGGTTGAAAACTGTTTTCTGCCACCCCCAAAAGATAGAATTTGTAGATAATTGGCCCTCTTTCTGGGACTCACCCACAAACAGGACCAAGCCTGGCCTGTTGAGGAGTGACGGACTCCATCCTAGCTGGAGGGGTGCTCTCATCTTATCTATGAACATAGACAGGACTCTAACTCCTCTAGCTCCACAATGAGATAGGGTGCAGGCCAGACAGCAGGCTGTTAGCCAGCCTGCCAGCTTAGCGGAGTCTGCCACTAGCACAGTCAGTGTAGTCAGCTCAGCTATCCCCATTGAGACCGTGTCTGTGCCTCGATCTAGGTTGAGCAAAACTGAACATGGCGGTGTTCACCTTAGCAATCTCACTAGGATAAAGACCACCTCCATTCCTCTCATTATTGAAAGAGATTGTGAAATCTCACATCTCAAAATAGAGCTACTTAATGTCAAATCTCTCACTTCCAAGGCAGTTATAGTCAATGAACTAATCACTGATCATAATCTTGATGTGATTGGCCTGATTTAAACATGGCTTAAGCTTGATGAATTTCCTGTGTTAAATGAGGCCTCACCTCCTGGTTACACTAGTGACCATATCCCCAGCGCATCCCGCAAAGGCGGAGGTGTTGCTAACATTTATGATAGCAAATTTCAATTTACCCCAATAAAAACTATGTTTTCGTCTTTTGAGCTTCTAGTCATGAAATCTATGCAACCTATTCAATCCTACTCAATATAGCTACTGTTTACATGCCTCCTAGGCCATATACAGCGTTCCTCACTGAGTTCCCTGAATTCCTATCGGACCTTGTAGTCATGGCAGATAATATTCACATTTTTAGTGACTTTAATATTCACATGGAAAAGTCCACAGACCCACTCCAAAAGGCTTTCGGAGCCATCATCGACTCAGTGGGTTTTGTCCAACATGTCTCTGGCCCTACTCACTGTCACAGTCATACGCTGGACCTAGTTTTGTTCCGTGGAATAAATGTTGTGGATCTTAATGTTTTTCCTCATAATCCTGGACTATCGGACCACTATTTTATTACATTTGCAATCGCAACAAATCACATGCTCAGACCCCAACCAAGGATCATCAAAAGTTGTGCTATTAATTCTCAGATAACCAAAATACTCTTAGATGCCCTTCCAGACTCCCTCCACCTACCCAAGGATGTCAGACTCTCTCCACCTATCCAAAATCAGTTAACCTGGCCAACATCCAGTGAAACTGTGGAGCGCGAAATGGAAAAATACTCAATTAAAATATTTTACATTCTTGAAAATATGTGTTATAAATCAAAATAAAGCTTAACTTCTTGTTAATGCAGCCACTGTGTCAGATTTCAAAAAGGCTTTATGGTGAAAGCAAACCATGCGATACCATGAAAAAAACATGAAAAATATATTTCAACCAGGCAGGTGCCTGAAAGTCAGAAATAGCGATATAATTAATGCCTTACCTTTGAAGATCTTCTTCTGTTGGCTCTCCAAAATGTCCCAGAAACATCACAAATGGTCCTTTGGTTCGATAATATACTTCTTTATGTCCCAAAAATGTCCTATTTTATTTATTATTTGGCGCGTTTGATTCAGAAATACACCGGTTTCTACTCGCCCAACATGCCTGTTACGGTGCGTGAATGAGGACCCAAAAGCGAATCAACTTAAACAGAGCTTCTTTAATTACCAAACATAGGTAGGCTCAGATGGACCGGCAGATTCCGACAGGACAGGACAAGGTTACAGCAAACATGACGACAGTCTGGTTCAGGCATGAATGACACAAACAAACAAGAATCCGACATGGACAGGAGCAGAAACAGAGAGAGATATAGGGACCTAATCAGAGGGAAAAAAGGGAACAGGTGGGGAACGGGGTGAATGGGTAGTTAGAGGAGACAAGGGACAGCTGGGGGAAAGCGGGGGAGAAAAGGTAACCTAACACGACCAGCAGAGGGAGACAGGGTGAAGGGAAAGGACAGAGACAAGACAACATGACAGTACATGACAGTACCCCCCCACTCACCGAGCGCCTCCTGGCGCACTCGAGGAGGAAACCTGGCGGCAACGGAGGAAATCATCAATCAGCGCACGGTCCAGCACGTCCCGAGAGGGAACCCAACTCCTCTCCTCAGGACTGTACCCCTCCCAGTCAACTAGGTACTGATGACCACGGCCCCGAGGACGCATGTCCAAGATTTTACGGACCCTGTAGATAGGTGCGCCCTCGACAAGGATGGGGGGGGGGGGGGGGAAGACGAGCGGGGGCGCGAAGAACGGGCTTAACACAGGAGACATGGAAGACCGGGTGGACGCGACGAAGATATCGCGGAAGAAGAAGTCGCACTGCGACAGGATTAATGACCTGAGAGATACGGAATGGACCAATGAACCGCGGGGTCAACTTGCGAGAAGCCGTCTTAAGGGGAAGGTTCTGAGTGGAGAGCCAAACTCTCTGACCGCGACAATATCTAGGGCTCTTAGTTCTACGCTTATTAGCAGCTCTCACAGTCTGCGCCCTATAACGGCAAAGTGCAGACCTGACCCTCTTCCAGGTGCGCTCGCAACGTTGGACAAAAGCCTGAGCGGAGGGGACGCTGGACTCGGCGAACTGAGATGAGAACAACGGAGGCTGGTACCCGAGGCTACTCTGAAAAGGAGATAGCCCGGTCGCAGACGAAGGAAGCGAGTTGTGGGCGTATTCTGCCCAGGGGAGCTGTTCTGACCAAGACGCAGGGTTGCGAAAAGAAAGACTGCGTAAGATGCGACCAATAGTCTGATTGGCCCGTTCTGCTTGACCGTTAGACTGGGGGTGAAAGCCGGAAGAGAGACTGACGGAAGCCCCAATCAAACGGCAAAACTCCCTCCAAAATTGAGACGTGAATTGCGGACCTCTGTCCGAAACGACGTCTGACGGAAGGCCATGAATTCTGAAAACATTCTCGATGATGATTTGTGCCGTCTCTTTAGCAGAAGGAAGCTTAGCAAGGGGAATGAAATGAGCCGCCTTAGAGAACCTATCGACAACCGTAAGAATAACAGTCTTCCCCGCTGACGAAGGCAGTCCGGTGACAAAATCTAAGGCGATGTGAGACCACGGTCGAGAGGGAATAGGAAGCGGCCTGAGACGGCCGGCAGGAGGAGAGTTACCGGACTTAGTCTGCGCGCAGACCGAACAAGCAGCCACGAAACGACGCGTGTCATGCTCCCGGGTGGGCCACCAGAAACGCTGGCGAATGGAAGCAAGCGTACCCCGAACGCCAGGGTGGCCGGCTAACTTGGCAGAGTGAGCCCACTGAAGAACGGCCAGACGAGTAGGAACGGGAACGAAAAGAAGGTTCCTAGGACAAGCGCGCGGCGACGGAGTTTGAGTGAGTGCTTGCTTTACCTGCCTCTCAATTCCCCAGACAGTCAACCCGACAACACGCCCCTCAGGGAGAATCCCCTCGGGGTCAGTGGAGGCTACTGAAGAACTGAAGAGACGAGACAAAGCATCAGGCTTGGTGTTCTTAGAGCCCGGACGATAAGAAATCACGAACTCGAAACGAGCGAAAAACAGCGCCCAACGCGCCTGACGCGCATTAAGTCGTTTGGCAGAACGGATGTACTCAAGGTTCCTATGGTCAGTCCAAACGACAAAAGGAACGGTCGCCCCCTCCAACCACTGTCGCCATTCGCCTAGGGCTAACCGGATGGCGAGCAGTTCGCGGTTACCCACATCATAGTTACGTTCCGACGGCGACAGGCGATGAGAAAAATACGCGCATGGGTGGACCTTGTCGTCAGAGAGGGAGCGCTGAGAAAGGATGGCTCCCACTCCCACCTCTGACGCGTCAACCTCGACAACGAACTGTCTAGAGACGTCAGGTGTAACAAGGATAGGAGCGGATGTAAAACGATTCTTGAGGAGATCAAAAGCTCCCTGGGCGGAAACGGACCACTTAAAGCACGTCTTGACAGAAGTAAGGGCTGTGAGAGGAGCTGCCACCTGACCGAAATTACGGATGAAACGACGATAGAAGTTCGCGAAGCCGAGAAAGCGCTGCAGCTCGACGCGTGACTTAGGGACGGGCCAATCAATGACAGCTTGGACCTTAGCGGGATCCATCTTAATGCCTTCAGCGGAAATAACTGAACCGAGAAATGTGACGGAGGAGGCATGAAAAGTGCACTTCTCAGCCTTCACAAAAAGACAATTCTCTAAAAGGCGCTGGAGGACACGTCGAACGTGCTGAACATGAATCTGGAGTGACGGTGAAAAAATCAGGATATCGTCAAGGTAAACGAAAACAAAGATGTTCAGCATGTCTCTCAGAACATCATTGACTAATGCCTGAAAGACAGCTGGAGCGTTAGCGAGGCCGAAAGGAAGAACCCGGTATTCAAAGTGCCCTAACGGAGTGTTAAACGCCGTCTTCCACTCGTCCCCCTCCCTGATGCGCACGAGATGGTAAGCGTTACGAAGGTCCAACTTAGTGAAAAACCTGGCTCCCTGCAGGATCTCGAAGGAGAGACAGGAGTAGTAGCGCTCACCAGTAGCCCTCCGCTTACTGACGAGCTCTGGCCTTTTACTGGACATGAAGTGACAAAATGACCAGCGGAACCGCAATAGAGACAGAGGCGGTTGGTGATTCTCCGTTCCCTCTCCTCAGTCGAGATGCGGATACCTCCCAGCTGCATGGGCTCAGCACCCGAGCCGGCAGAGGAAGATGGTAGTGATGCGGAGAGGGAGGCGACGGAGAGCGCGAGCTCCTTTCCACGAGCTCGGTGACGAAGATCAACCCGTCGCTCAATGCGAATAGCGAGTTCAATCAAGGAATCCACGCTGGAAGGAACCTCCCGGGAGAGAATCTCATCCTTTACCTCTGCGCGGAAACCCTCCAGAAGACGAGCGAGCAAGGCCGGCTCGTTCCAGCCACTGGAGACAGCAAGAGTGCGAAACTCAATAGAGTAGTCTGTTATGGATCGATTGCCTTGACATAGGGAAGACAGGGCCCTGGAAGCCTCCTCCCCAAAAACAGATCGATCAAAAACCCGTATCATCTCCTCCTTAAAGTCTTGATACTGGTTAGTACACTCAGCCCTTGCCTCCCAGATTGCCGTGCCCCACTCACGAGCCCGTCCAATAAGGAGAGATATGACGTAGGCGACACGAGCAGTGCTCCTGGAGTAAGTGTTGGGCTGGAGAGAAAACACAATATCACACTGGGTGAGGAACGAGCGGCATTCAGTGGGCTCCCCAGAGTAACACGGCGGGTTATTGATTCTGGGCTCCGGAGATTCGAAAGCCCTGGAAGTGGCCGGTGGATCGAGGCGGAGATGGTGAACCTGTTCTGTGAGGTTGGAGACTTGGGTGGCCAGGGTCTCAACGGCATGTCGAGCAGCAGACAATTCCTGCTTGTGTCTGCCTAGCATCGCTCCCTGGATCTCGACGGCTGAGTGGAGAGGATCCGAAGTCGCTGGGTCCATTCTTGGTCGGATTCTTCTGTTACGGTGCGTGAATGAGGACCCAAAAGCGAATCAACTTAAACAGAGCTTCTTTAATTACCAAACATAGGTAGGCTCAGATGGACCGGCAGATTCCGACAGGACAGGACAAGGTTACAGCAAACATGACGACAGTCTGGTTCAGGCATGAATGACACAAACAAACAAGAATCCGACATGGACAGGAGCAGAAACAGAGAGAGATATAGGGACCTAATCAGAGGGAAAAAAGGGAACAGGTGGGGAACGGGGTGAATGGGTAGTTAGAGGAGACAAGGGACAGCTGGGGGAAAGCGGGGGAGAAAAGGTAACCTAACACGACCAGCAGAGGGAGACAGGGTGAAGGGAAAGGACAGAGACAAGACAACATGACAGTACATGACAATGCCTACATAGTATCTAATAAATGACCTGTAAACTTGGTCCAAACATTTCAAACAACGTTTTTAATCCGACCTCAGATACCCTAAAACGTAAATAATCAATAACATTTAAGACTGTTTCTAATACCGGATAAAAACAACATGGAGCTCCATTTTACACGCACCAGTTCACGCGCACCAAAACAGTCCACCTGGAGTGACACTTACAATGAATAGGACTACTTCTTAATTTCTCAAAAGAAAAACATCGAACAATTTCTAAAGACCGTTGACATCTAGTGGAAGCCATAGGAACTGCAACCAGGTTCCTAATAATAAGGGCATCCCATAGAAAACCATTGGAGTAACAGGCAGTTTACTTTGGGAACGCTTTTCATCCGGATGTCAAAATACTGCCCCCTACCCCAGAGAGGTTAACCACCTAACTGAGGAACTCAATTTAACCTTGCACAATAACCTAGATGCAGTCACACCCCTAAAAATAAAAAACATTTGTCATAAGAAACTAGCTCCCTGGTATACAGACAATACCCAAGCTCTGAAGCAAGCTTCCAGAAAATTGGAACAGAAATGGCGCCACACCAAACTGGAAGTCTTCTGACTAGCTTGGAAAGACAGTACCGTGCAGTATCGAAGAGCCCTCACTGCTACTCAATCATCCTATTTTTCCAACTTAATTGAGGAAAATAAGAACAATCCAAAATATATTTTTTATACTGTTGCAAAGCTAACTAAAAAGCAGCATTCCCCAAGAGAGGATGGCTTTCACTTCAGCAGTGATTAACTCATGAACTTCTTTGAGGAAAAGATCATGATCATTAGAAAGCAAATTCCTTCAAAGCTCAGTTGTCCTGAGTCTGCACAACTCTGCCAGGCCCTAGGATCAAGGGAGACACAAGTTTTTTAATACTTTATCTCTTGACACATTGATGAAAATAATCATGGCCTCTAAACCTTCAATTCCAACTAAACTACTGAAAGAGCTGCTTCCTGTGCTTGGCCCTCCTATGTTGAACATAATAAACGGCTCTCTATCCCCCGGATGTGTACCAAACTCCCTGAAAGTGGCAGTAATAAAGCCTCTCTTGAAAAAGCCAAACCTTGACCCAGAAAATATTTAAAAAACTATCGGTCTATATCGAATCTCCCATTCCTCTCAAAATTGTTAGAAAAAGCTGTTGCTCAGCAACTCACTGCCTCTCTGTAGACAAACAATGTATATGAAACGCTTCAGTCTGGTTTTAGACCCCATCATAGCACTGAGACTGCACTCGTGAAGGTGGTAAATTACCTTTTAATGGTGTCAGACCGAGGCTCTGCATCTGTCCTCGTGCTCTTAGACCTTAGTGCTGCTTTTTATATCATCCATCATCACATTCTTTTGGAGAGATTGGAAACCCAAATTGGTCTTCACGGACAAGTTCTGGCCTGGTTTAGATCTTATCTGTCGGAAAGATATCAGTTTGTCTCTGTAGATGGTTTGTCCTTTGACAAATCAACTGTAAATTTCGGTGTTCCTCAAGGCTCTGTTTTAGGACCTCTATTGTTTTCACTATATATTTTACCTCTTGGTGATGTCATTCAGAAACATAATGTTAACTTTCACTGCTATGCGGACAACACACAGCTGTACATTTCAATGAAACGTGGTGAAAATTGCCCTCCCTGGAAGCCTGTGTTTCAGAGATAAGGAAGTGGATGGCGGCAAATGTTTTACTTTTAAACTCAGACAAAACAGAGATGCTTGTTCTAGGTCCCAAGAAACAAAGGGACCTTCTGTTGGATCTGACAACTAATCTTAATGGTTGTACAGTCGTCTCAAATAAAACTGTGAAGGACCTCGGCGTTACTCTGGACGCTGATCTCTCTTTTGAAGAACATATCAAGACCATTTCAAGGACAGCTTTTTTCCATCTACGTAACAGCAAAAATCCTGAACTTTCTGTCCAAAAATGATGCAGGAAAATGAATCCATGCTTTTGTCACTTCTAGGGTAGACTACTGCAATGCTCTACTTTCCAGCAAACAGCTGGAGGCAAGGCTTTCTCCCATAGAGCTCAATTTTTATGGAATGGTCTGCCTATCCATGTGAGTGACGCAGACTCGGTCTCGAGAGCAACGAGAGTGAGTCTGCAACGAACCGCCCTAGCTGCATCTGCCTGGCCGGTTTCCCTCTCTCCACTGGGATTCTCTGCCTCTAACCCTATTACAGGGGCTGAGTCACTGGCTTACTGTGGCTCTTCCATGCCATCCCTAGGAGGGGTGTGTCACTTGAGTGGGTTGAGTCACTGACGTGGTCTTCCTGTCTGGGTTGGCGCCCTCCCTTGGGTTGTGCCGTGGCGGAGATCTTTGTGGGTTATACTCGGCCTTGTCTCAGGATGGTATGTTGGTGGTTGAAGATATCCCTCTAGTGGCGTGGGAGCTGTGCTTTGGAAAAGTGGGTGGGGTTATATCCTGCCTGTTTGGCCCTGTCCGGGGTTATCGTCAGAAGGGGCCACAGTGTCTCAGCCTCCAGTATTTATGCTGTAATAGTGTGTGTCGGGGGGCTAGGGTCAGTCTGTTAGATCTCTCTCTCTCTCTCTCTCTCTCTCTCTCTCTCTCTCTCTGTCTCTCTCTCTGTCTCTCTCTCTGTCTCTCTCTCTCTCTCTCTCTCTGTCTCTCTCTCTCTCTCTCTCTCTCTCTCAATATATTTTATTGATTGGGTAACTAACTTAATAGTGTGGGTAACTGACTTACAGGATATTTCCGGTGATGTTTTGTGGGTAACTAACTTACAGGTGTGATGTATTGTGGGTAACTAACTTACAGGATATTTCCTGTGATGTTTTGTGGGTAAATAACTTACTGGTGTGATGTATTGTGGGGAAATAACTTACGAGAGCTCTCCTGTAGCGTCATGGTCTGGAGGGGGATATGAGGTTTCCCTAGACTTTCTCCCATGTTGTTCTTGGACCAGATCTCCACCAGGTACGGAGTGTCAGGTTTCAGACCACGCAGCTGGAACTGCATCTGATTGGCTACCTGACCCGGTAGCCCCTCCCCCTGCAGAGGAATGTTGATCTCTGCCAGCTGGCTGTAGTCGGCCAGGGTGTTGTCTTGGAAACGCAGCATCACCTAAGAAGCACATTGGAAAGAAGGCCGCAGGTTTGTTTTTGTGCTAATTCGTTGTGAATTGTTCAGAAAGTATTCAATGTCCTCTCTGGTTGGAGCTGCTTTATATGTATTTTAAATCAATTCAAATAATCAATCAATGAATGACCTTGGAGATGGAGTAACCCTCGGCCAGAGACCAGGTAATGATGGCTGAGGTGTCTGTTACGTTGCAGCTCCTGATGGCGGACGGAGCCGGGGGCAACACTGACAGAACAGACAGGATAGGACAGGTGTTAGAGTAGGTCACTTTGAGGGAAGTTGAAGAAATTAAAGCTGTTCTAGCTGTGTATATACAGTAGGATTTTTGTTAAATGTAGAAGACATCTATAGCCCCATAGTAGCCCTGTAGCAATCTCGAGACACAGAGACAAAACAATACATTGCTATTTTTTTTTATAAAAACAAGCAAACCAAATCACTGTAGTCAATAAGATCAGAATCTCTGGTGTTCATTTTTATTTTTCATTTGGCAGATCATCGTCCATCGGTCCTAAGTTGTTAAACCAGATCAAGTGTTGTTGTTTTTTTTTAAAGTCATTACCATTGCTGAGTGTCCATGCAGAGACAGGCTGGCTGTGTTGTCCCACTGACGCCGTCATTATCCTCACCCTGCACTCATACTTGTGTCTGGGCTTCAAGTCTGGCAACTTGAGGCCAGTGGAGTTGGATGGGAGCTGGTAGGTCTTAATGGTCCCGGGGTCCGAGCTCTGAACACACTCCACCTGGTGACAGAATAATATGATGGAGTCATACGACCTGGTGAAGTGGTGCTGACATGGGTCTTACAACAGAGAAAATAATGCACACTAAATGTACATACTGTAACAGATGCTTTTAACCAGAAAGCAACGTACAGTGAGTGTATACATCTTAGTGTATGTATCACAGGTGGGAATTAAACCCTTAACCCTGGCATTGCTAACACTACACTCTTACCAACTGAGCCACACAGGGACACTAACCTGGTAGGTCCAGTCTTCCGTAGCCGACCCAGGCCCCATCACACGGTCCCAGGACAGGCCCAGGGAGGTCTGGGATTCAGGGACCAGCCTCACCCCCGAGGGGAGCGGGAGGTCTGGAGGAGGGGAAAGGAAGGAAGGGGTCGTTGAGGTAATTTAACCCTGATACATGGCTGTCTAACGGTCATAGGAGTTTACAACCATGTCTGAAGGTTAGAGGTCATTGGGAGACTGGGATCCCCGCCATAGGTCAGTTGATTTAGTAGTGAAATTCCTTGGGCAACCAGTCTAAAATCTCATTGTTTATGGGGTTAGTTATGTAACTCAGAGGCTAGCGATAAATCAGGTTTCTATAAGGCCTCCATGTCTCATCTGTTAGGTCAAGATCAGAGGAACATTCCTTGTGTCCATAGAGAAACATCTTGATGTAGTAGCTCAATGCTTACACTATATATACAAAAGTATGTGGACACCTTCAAATGACTGATTCAGCTATTTCAGCCACACCTGTGCTGACAGGTATGAAATCGAGCACACAGCCATGCAATCTCCACAGACAAATATTGCCGGCCTGACTGAAGAGCTCAGTGACTTCCAACGTATCGCCGTCCCAGGATGCCACTTTTCCAACAAGTCAGTTCGTCAAAATTTCTGCCCTGCTAGAGCTTCCCCGGTTAACTTTAAGTGCTGTTATTGTGAAGTGTAAACGTCTAGGAGCAACAACGGCTCCGCCGGTGAAGTGGTAGACCACACAGGAACGGGACCGCCGAGTGCTGAAACGTGTTTAACACGCAGCGAAAATGGTCTGTGTCCTCAGTCGCAACCCCCTCACTACCGAGTTCCAAACTGCCTCTGGAAGCAACGTCAGCACAATAACTGTTCATCTGGGAGCATAGTGAAATGGGTTTTCATGGCCGAGCAGCCGCACACAAGCATATGATCACCATGCGCAATGCCAAGCCTCGGGTGGAGTGTGGTGTAAAGCTCGCCGCCATTAGAATCTGGAGCAGTGGAAACGCGTTCTCTGGAGTGATGTATCACGCGCTTCACCATTTGGCAGTCCGACGGACGAATCTGGGTTTGGCGGGTGCCAGAAGAACGCTACTTGCCCAAATGCACAGTGTAAAGTTTGGTGGAGCAGGAATAATGGTCTGGGGCTGTTTTTCATGGTTCGGCCATTCTAATTGTATGGATTGTATGGTTCTATGGTTCTTTCAAAGCCATTCTAATTATATGGATCGTATGGTTCTATGGTTCTTTCAAAGCCATTCTAATTCTATGGATCCTATGGTTCTATGGTTCTTTCAAAGCCATTCTAATTCTATGGATCGTATGGTCCTATGGTTCTCACCAAGCATCTGTGTGGAGAAGCTGGCCTCTGGACCGGGAAACCCCGCCCCTCCGGCGCCATGGCGACTCAGCTGGATGAAGGTGGTGTAGTGGGTCATTGGAGACAGGTTCTCTAGCTTCACTACTGGACCAACCACTGAGAGGGAGGGAGAAAGAGAGGGGGGATAGATAGAAAAAGAGAGGGAGGGGGAGAGAGAGAAAGAGAGGGAGAGAGATGGGGGTGAGAAAGAGAGGGAGGGTAGAGAGAGAGATATATAGAGGGAGGGAGAGAGAGGGGGGAGAGAGAGAAATAGAGGGGGGGGGGAGAAAGAGAGAGAGGGGAGAGAGAGAAATAGAGGGAGGGAGTGAGAGAGAGAGGAGTGAGAGAGAAATAGAGGGATGAATGAGAGAGAGGGGAGTGCGAAATAGAGGGAGGAAGAGAGAGAGTGGGGAAGAGAGGGAGGAAGAGAGAGAGGGGAAGGAGAGTGATAGAGGGATGGATGAGAGAGGGGAGTGAGAAATAGAGGGAGGAAGAGAGAGAGGGAGGGAGAGAGAGAGAGTGGGAAAGAGAGGGGAGAGAGAGAGGGGAGAGAGAGTGATAGAGGGATGAATGAGAGAGAGGGGAGTGAGAAATAGAGGGAGGAAGAGAGAGAGTGGGGAAGAGAGAGAGAAATAGAGGGAGGAAGAGAGAGAGGGGAAGGAGAGTGATAGAGGGATGGATGAGAGAGGGGAGTGAGAAATAGAGGGAGGAAGAGAGAGAGTGGGGAAGAGAGAGAGAAATAGAGGGAGGAAGAGAGAGAGGGAGGGAGAGAGAGAGAGTGGGAAAGAGAGAGAGGGACAGGGAGAGAAAATCATCACTTACATCCCTCAATGACTCCATATGATGCTGTTGCCAATAGTTTCTACATACAAAGAAAACATATGTGGAAGGGGACATTCTGGAAACAATGAATAGTAGTTTCCAAATCACAACAGATGATATCCTATCAACAGATGATATCATTATAATTGTTCAGTACAGTCATGAAGACAAGTGGGATTCATTTCAGGAAACGTTTACTGAAGCTCACAGGAACGTGATAGCTCTGTCGCACTTCATGGATAACATTTAGCAAATCATTATCCTTCCTTTGAGACCAGGGACTATCAGACTAAAAGAGCTGCTCTAGGATCCCACCCCCACCACCCCTCATAGCCTGGTTCCTCTCTAGGTTTCTTTCTAGGTTCTGGCAGAGCAGTTGGAGGCCACGGAAGGAGAGTTGTATGGCATTGAAGCTCGTCTGGAGGTTAGTTAACACAGTGTCCAAAGAAGGGCCAGAAGTATACAGAATGGTGGATCAGAGAATCACCAGCCGCAAGAGCGACATCATTGAGTGGTCTGGACAACAGGCCCTCCGATTTGACACACTGAACTCTATCAGAGAAGTAGTTGGTGAACCAGGTGAGGCAATCATTTGAGAAACCAAGGCTGTCGAGTCTGCCGATAAGAATGTGGTGATTGAGAGAGTCGAAGGCCTTGGCCAGGTCAAAATGGTCGGTGATCTGTTTGTTAACTTGGCTTTCGAAGACCTTAGAAAGGCCGGGTAGGATAGATATAGGTCTGTAACAGTTTGGGTCTAGAGTGTCTCCCCCTTTGAAGAGGGGGATGACCGCGTCAGCTTTCCAAACTTTTGGGATTTCAGAAGATACAAAAGAGAAGTTGAACGGCTGGTAATAGGGGTTGCAACAATTGCGGTGATCATTTTAGAAAGAGAGGGTCCAGATTGTCTAGCCCGGCTGATTTGTAGGGGTCCAGATTTTGCGGCTCTTTCAGAACATCAGCTATCTGGATTTGGGAGAAGGAGAAATGGGGAGGCTCGGACAAGTTGCTGTGGGGGGTGCAGTGCTGTTGACCGGGGTAGGGGTAGCCAGGTGGAAAGCATGGCCAGCCGTAGATAAATGCTTATTGAAATTCGTGATTATAGTAGATTTATCAGCGGTGACAGTGTTTCCTAGCCTCAGTGCAGTGGGCAGCTGGGAGGAGGTGCTCTTATTCTCCATGGACTTTACATTGTCCCAAAACTTTTTGGAGTTCGTGCTACAGGATGAAAATTTCTGTTTGAAAAAGCTAGCCTTTGCTTTCCTAACTGCCAGTATATATTGGTTCCTAACTTCCCTGAACAGTTGCATATCACGGGGGCTGTTCGATGCTATTGCAGTACGCCACAGGATGTTTTTGTGCTGGTCAAGGGCAGTCAGGTCTGGAGTGAACCACAGGCTATATCTGTTCCTGGTTCTACATTTTTTGAATGCAGCATGCTTATTTAAGATGGTGAGGAAAGCACTTTTAAAGAATAAGCAGGCATCCTCTACTGACGGAGTGAGGTCAATATCCTTCCAGGAAACCCGGGCCAGGTTGATTAGAAAGGCCTGCTCACTGAAGTGTTTTGGGGAGCGTTTGACAGTGATGAGGGGTGGTCATTTGCTCGCTGACCCATTACGGATGCAGGCAATGAGGCAGTGATCACTGAGATCCTGGTTGAAGACAGCAGAGGTGAATTGAGAGGGCAAGTTGGTCAGGGTGATATCTATGAGGGTGCCGTGGTGTTAAGCATATCCCAGTTTAGGTCACTTAACAGTACAAACTCTGAAGATAAATGGGGTGTAATTAGTTCACACATGGTGTCCAGGGCGAAGCTGGGGGCTGAGGGGGGTCTGTGACAAGCGGCAACAGTGAGAGACTTATTTCTGGAAAGGTAGATTTTTAAAAGTAGAATCTCGAATTGTTTGGGCTCAGACCTGGATAGTATGACAGAACTCAGACCTGGATAGTATGACAGAACTCTGCAGGCTCTCTCTGCAGTAGATTGCAACTCCGCCCTCTTTGGCAGTTCCATCTTGGCGGAAAATGTTATAGTCGGGGATGGACATTTCAGAATTTTTGGTGGCCTTCCTAAGCCAGGATTCAGACACGGCAAGGACATCAGAGTGGGCGGAGTGTACTAAAGCAGTGAATAAAGCAAACTTAGGGAGGAGGCTTCTGATGTTAACATGCATGAAACCAAGGCTTTTACGGTTACAGAAGTCAACAAATGAGAGCACCTGGGGAATAGGAGTGGAAATGGGGCCTACAGGGCCTGAATTAACCTCTACATCACCAGAGGAAGAGAGGAGGAGTAAGATAAGGGTACGGCTAAAGGCTACAAGAACTGGTCGTCTAATGCGTTGGGGACAAAATAAAAGGAGCCGATTTCTGGGCGTGGTAGAACAGATTCAAGGTATCACATGAATGCACATTAGACATGGCACAATTTATAGAATTGCAAGAAAATGAGCTTTAAACCTGCAAAGAATCTCTCCACCAACAAGAGTGGTATGAACAATTGTCATAAACAGTGCTTGTGCCCATACAAATACACACGCAGGGGGGGGTCACAGGATGTTCCCCAATGCTGGAGTAAAACTGTTTGGGAACTCCCGGTGTACAGTACAGGTAAGGGTTCATGTCTGTGGTAGACAGTACAGGTAAGAGTTCATGTCTGTGGTAGACAGTACAGGTAAGGGTTCATGTCTGTGGTAGACAGTACAGGTAAGAGTTCATGTCTGTGGTAGACAGTACAGGTAAGAGTTCATGTCTGTGGTAGACAGTACAGGTAAGAGTTCATGTCTGTGGTAGACAGTACAGGTAAGAGTTCATGTCTGTGGTAGACAGTACAGGTAAGGGTTCATGTCTGTGGTAGACAGTACAGGTAAGAGTTCATGTCTGTGGTAGACAGTACAGGTAAGAGTTCATGTCTGTGGTAGACAGTACAGGTAAGAGTTCATGTCTGTGGTAGACAGTACAGGTAAGGGTTCATGTCTGTGGTAGACAGTACAGGTAAGAGTTCATGTCTGTGGTAGACAGTACAGGTAAGGGTTCATGTCTGTGGTAGACAGTACAGGTAAGAGTTCATGTCTGTGGTAGACAGTACAGGTAAGAGTTCATGTCTGTGGTAGACAGTACAGGTAAGAGTTCATGTCTGTGGTAGACAGTACAGGTAAGAGTTCATGTCTGTGGTGTACACTACCTTCAACGGTCTTCCATACAGAGGTATTGACCTGCTTGTAGATGACCTTGACAGAGGTCACCGGTCCGTCTCCTGTGTACGGCTCCTTGTTGACCAGCACAACCAGGTGATACGGACCACTACTGTTCAACATGGGAGGATACTGGGGCATCGGAGGGACTGAGAGAAAGAGAGGAAGAGAGAAGAGAAGTGTTCAAATCCACATTCACGAAATGGAAGACATTTTCAAGAAAAAGACGACGAAGGAGGAGACGAAGACGAAGGAGATGAAGTGGAAGGAGGAGACGAAGAAGGCAAAGACGAAGGAGATGAAGAGGAAGGAGGAGACGAAGAGGAAGGATGAGATGAAGGACGAGTCGAAGGAGGAGACAAAGACGAAGACGGAGGAGGAGACGAAGATGGAGGAGACGAAGGAGGAGGCGAAGACGAAGCAGGTTTTCTCCTACCTTTGACGTTGACCATGAACTCTCTCTCTGCCTGCCCAGCTGTAGTTTTCACCTGACAGATCCAATAACCAGTATCTCTCTCAGTGATCTTATCCACCCTGAACTTAGACGTGGTCTGGTCATTCACCATGTCAGTGTCAAATGCCTAGGGAAAACATCAATCCAACCATACAAATATAATCACATATTAGTGCTGTGAATTAAGCATTTGATAAGAAGAAATGGCTAATGGGGTGATTGCTAATCGTGGTGATTGCTAGTCATTGCTAATGCTAATTATTTTTTAATTATCAAATAAAGAAGCACATACTTAATAGCCAATTTGATAATTTCTCTGCTACTTACATAGCTTGGTCCCAAATCCATTTGTGCTGTCTTGACATCGGTGTGTCTATGACCAGGAGTTGACAAGACAGCACAAACAGATGTGGGACCAGGCTAACATAACGTATAAGACAGCACAAACAGACGTGGGACCAGGCTAACATAACGTATAAGACAGCACAAACAGACGTGGGACCAGGCTAACATAACGTATAAGACAGCACAAACAGATGTGGGACCAGGCTAACATAACGTATAAGACAGCACAAACAGATGTGGGACCAGGATAACATAACGTATAAGACAGCACAAACAGACGTGGGACCAGGCTAACATAACGTATAAGACAGCACAAACAGATGTGGGACCAGGCTAACATAACGTATAAGACAGCACAAACAGATGTGGGACCAGGCTAACATAACGTATAAGACAGCACAAACAGATGTGGGACCAGGCTAACATAACGTATAAGACAGCACAAACAGATGTGGGACCAGGCTAACACTTACATATATTCTGGTTTTGCCTGGTTTGAGTAGGATGATCTCACTGTGTAGAGGAGCTGGTTGACCCGTGGCGCTACAGTTGACAATGTACTGAACCCCAGCATTCACCTCTGTATCCATGGGGTTACTGACTACGACAGGTGGCCTGTCTAAAAGGAAACATCATCAACATCATCAACAACAACAACAACAACAACAACAACAATGTACTGAACCCCAGCATTCACCTCTGTATCCATGGGGTTACTGACTACGACAGGTGGCCTGTCTAAAAGGAAACATCGTCATCAACAACAACAACAACAACAACAACAACAACAACAATATACTGAACCCCAGCATTCACCTCTGTATCCATGGGGTTACTGACTACGACAGGTGGCCTGTCTAAAAGGAAACATCAACATCAACAACAACAACAACAACAACAACAATATACTGAACCCCAGCATTCACCTCTGTATCCATGGGGTTACTGACTACGACAGGTGGCCTGTCTAAAAGGAAACATCAACATCAACAACAACAACAACAACAACAACAACAACAATATACTGAATTCTTCAATTCAGGGTGAACCGTAACAACATCCACATAGCTTTAAATATAATAGTGGAGAGTTTATGGAGCTGAAGTCAGTAAGTTTTTTAACCTTCTTTCTCGCAGCGAGCACCGTGTCGTCCCACACACACGCAGCCACGGAACCGGTCGCAGTGCCCCTTGTCTCCACATTCACACGTCAGCCGGCAGTCAGCTCCATAGAACCCCGGAGGACAAGCTGGAGACACAGGTACAAACCCAGAAATACATGACAGTACTATCTATGAATAGCAAACCACTGTACTTTAGCAATAAGAAAGGTGATCGATTATTATAACCCCAGCCAGATAGGATACCATACTTTATGTTAGCCTGGTCCCAGATCTGATTGTGCTAACTTCTACGTTATGTTAGCCTGGTCCCAGATCTGATTGTGCCAACTTATACGTTATGTTAGCCTGGTCCCAGATCTGATTGTGCCAACTTCTACTTTATGTTAGCCTGGTCCCAGATCTCTTACCGTCATTGATGATAATGACAACCATAGGAACATAATGAGAATGATAGCATAAACTGATCTGGGACCACCAGATCACAACTTCATTGTCCATTTTTTATAAACATATCGATGTACAGTATATCAGTGTAAAACAATAACCTGCCCAGGGACTGCCGATTGAAAAATTAGCCGGCTGGCTACAACCGTCACTTATACTGAAAAGTTGATTCATGTAAAAAATAAAATAAACTCAAAACTCTCAAACTCAAACATGTCCTCTCCCCTCACCTTCACTACAGTTAAATCCTCTCCAGCCAGTAGCACAGGAGCAGCCGTATGGGTCTCTCTGACAGAACACCATGGATCTGCAGTAACCATCTCTACACCACTCTTTACACGTCCTCCCAAACTTACCCTCGCCACACACTGGAAAATAAATGACACTTTGATTAGGGTTAGGGTTCATTTGGACATGTGCAGAAATATAGATCAACTATAACGTCAGTCAATATGTTAACAAATACTTAAAAAGAGATCATCCTAAATATATGGACCGTGCATCATCATTAAGGCACTAAAAAAAAACATCACTAAATACTTATATGACTGTAGATCTATTTAGTGATTTATAGAGGGTCGTTTGCTTGGCTTGGCAGATCTTGGTTACTACCTACTGCCCTGACCACACCACACACTGTAAAACAAAACGGCATTCCAGCATTCTAAAGTCCAGACCAACATTCCATGGAGATTTGGAAACATTCCAAAGAGCGAGATAAGAGACCAAAGCACTAAATCACATGGCTCATAATCAGCCAGGATACATTTAGTAGACGATAAACCACATTCCCTTCGGGACAATAACGTTTTCCATCAAAATGAATGCCTGTAATGGGGGCGGCAGGGTGGCAGGTAGCCTAGTGGTTAGAGTGTAGAGGTGGCAGGTAGCCTAGTGGTTAGAGTGTGGAGGTGGCAGGGTAGCCTAGTGGTTAGAGTGTAGAGGTGGCAGGGTAGCCTAGTGGTTAGAGTGTAGAGGTGGCAGGGTAGCCTAGTGGTTAGAGTGTAGAGGTGGCAGGGTAGCCTAGTGGTTAGAGTGTAGAGGCGGCAGGTAGCCTAGTGGTTAGAGTGTAGAGGTGGCAGGTAGCCTAGTGGTTAGAGTGTGGAGGTGGCAGGTAGCCTAGTGGTTAGAGTGTAGAGTGGTTAGAGCGTTGTGCCAGTAACCAAAAGGTTACTAGATTGAATCCCTGAGCTGACAAGGTAAAAATCTGTCCTTCTGCCCCTGAACAAGGCAGTTAACCCACTGTTCCCCGGGAGGCCGTCATTGTAAATAAGAATTTGTTCTTAACTGACTTGCCAAGCTAAAATAAAGGTTAAATAAAAATAAATAAATACAAATAATAAATAAATAACAGGTATGAGAAAAATAGGACATACATTTAACCCCCATAACCCCAACAATCACACACGTGATTCAGACCCCTTGATTTTTCCCACATTTTGTTTGGTTACAGCCTTATTCTAAAATGTATTAAATTGTTTTGTTTTTCTCTCCCATCAATCTACACACAATACCCCATAATTAAAAAGCAAAAACAGGTTTTTATACATTTTTAGCAAATTTATTTTAAACAAATTTAAAAAATGGAAATATCAGATTTCCATAAGTATTCAGACCCTTTACTCAGTACTTTGTTGAAGCACGTTTGGCAGTGATTACAGCCTCCAGTCTTCTTGGGTATGACGCTACAAGCTTGCCACACCTGTATTTGGGGAGTTTCTCCCATTCTTCTCTGCAGATCCTCTCAAGCTCTCTCAAGTTGGATTGTGGAGCATCGCTGCACAGATATTTTCAGGGCTCTCAAAATCATATCAAATTATTTTGGTCACATACACATATTTAGCAGATGTTATTGCAGGTGTAGCTAAATGCTATAAAAGAAAATGTAAGAAAAAACAGACACCAAAAAAAATACTACAAATTTGCTGGAGCTAGAAGCAGAGCATGTCTGTTGGCCCCATCTTTAGAACCTCCAGAGATGTTAGATCGGGTTCAAGTCCAGGTTCTGGCTGGGCCACTCAAGGACATTCAGAAACTTGTCCTGAAGCCACTCCTGCCTTGTCTTGGCTGTGTGCTTAGGGTCATTGTCCTGTTGGAAGGTGAACCTTCGCCCCAGTCTGAGGTCCTGAGCGCTCTGGAGCAGGTTTTCATCAAGGATCAGTCTGTACTTTGCTCTGTTCATCTTTCCCTCGATCCTGACTAGTCTCCCTGTCTCTGCTACTGAAAAACATCCCCACAGCATGATGCTGCCACCACCATGCTTCACCATAGAGATGGTACCAGGTTTCCTCCAGACGTGACGCTTGGCATTCCAGCCAAAGAGTTCAATCTTGGTTTCATCAGACCAGAGAATCTTGTTTCTCATGGTCTGAGAGTCTTTAGGTGCCTTTTGGCAAACTCCAAGCGCGCTGTTGTGTGCCTTTTACTGAGGATCAACAACCAACTTGACAGAGCTTGAAACATTTAAATAGTAATAATAATAATGGGCAAATATTGTACTATTCAGGTGTGCAAAGCTCTTAGAAACTTACCCAGAAAGACTCACAGCTGTAATCACTCTTAGAGATTTACCCAGAAAGACTCTCACAGCTGTAATCACTCTTAGAGATTTACCCAGAAAGACTCTCACAGCTGTAATCACTCTTAGAGATTTACCCAGAAAGACTCTCACAGCTGTAATCACTCTTAGAGATTTACCCAGAAAGACTCACACAGCTGTAATCGCTGCCAAATGTGTTTCTAGCATGTATTGTCTCAGGGGGGTGAATACTTATCTAATCAAGATATATATAGTGTTTTATTATTCATTTATTATTTTAGAAATGGTAGAATTTTTCTTCCACTTTGACATTACAGAGTATTTTGTTTGGATCGTTGACCAAAAATTACAATTTAAATGCAATTTAATCCCACTTTGTAACACAGAACTCTCCGGTACAGTTACATGTATAGCTAGTACAGATACAGGGATACCCTAATAGAGGAAGGGCTGTTTTTACCAGTTTCACAGGTGTGTCCCTTGAAACCGGGTGGACAGATACACTCTCCTGTCTCGTCATGACAGACCCCTCCGTTGGAGCACCGAGGACAGGTATGTTCACAGCTCGGACCCCACAGGCCAGGCTTACATTCTAGGATTCAATCATAAAACACTCGTTAGGAAGCAATTCTCTAGGCTAAAGGGGAAAATGTTTTGGTCTGCAATGGATACATTTTACTTGGGTTGAGTCAATTCTAAATGGTCAATTGAATTTCCAATGTAGTTATCAGATGAAGTTTTCTCAAAGAACTGACACATCAAAAACAGATTGTTTTGGTAGAATAAGCAACATTGGGTAGTACTACAGTAGTACTGGGTAGAAGTAGAACTTACAGTATAATTGGGTAGTTTGGGGTAGTAATACAGTAGTATTGGGTAGTAATGGGTAGTAAGTACTACAATAGTATTGTGTAGAAGTAGAATTTATAGTAGTATTGGGTAGTACTGCAGTAGTATTGAGTAGAAGTAGAACTTACAGTATAATTGGGTCGTTTGGGGTAGTAATACAGTGGTATTGGGTAGTAATGGGTAGTAAGTACTACAATAGTATTGTGTAGAAGTAGAATTTATAGTAGTATTGGGTAGTACTGCAGTAGTATTGGGTAGAAGTAGAACTTACAGTAGTATTGGGTAGTATTGTGCAGTACTAACTTCTGACAATGAGCCTGGTGATGGCTGATGTGGACTTGGCTCCAGCGATGGACCTGGCTGTGTAGAGACCTGCGTCTGAGGACTTCACTCCGAGGACGGGGTAAACCAGGATGTCTGGGATCTCATTCTTAGGCACTGAGTGGATGAAGGAGCCTGGAAGAGACCGTACGTTTTACTGAGGAGGAGTCCGGTGATCCGTATTAACATGAGGAGTTGAATATTGTTGACCCGTAGGTTGTATGTGAATATTGTTGACCCGTAGGTTGTATGAGAATATTGTTGACCCCGTAGGCTGTATGAGAATATTGTTGACCCGTAGGTTGTATGTGAATATTGTTGACCCGTACGCTGTATGTGAATATTGTTGACCCGTAGGTTGTATGTGAATATTGTTGACCCGTAGGTTGTATGTGAATATTGTTGACCCGTAGGTTGTATGTGAATATTGTTGACCCGTAGGTTGTATGTGAATATTGTTGACCCGTAGGCTGTATGTGAATATTGTTGACCCGTAGGCTGTATATGAATATTGTTGACCCGTAGGCTGTATGTGAATATTGTTGACCCCGTAGGCTGTATGTGAATATTGTTGACCCCTTGGGTTGTATGTGAATATTGTTGACCCGTAGGCTGTATGTGAATATTGTTGACCCGTAGGTTGTATGTGAATATTGTTGACCCGTAGGTTGTATGTGAATATTGTTGACCCGTAGGCCGTATGTGAATATTGTTGACCCGTAGGTTGTATGTGAATATTGTTGACCCGTAGGTTGTATGTGAATATTGTTGACCCGTAGGCCGTATGTGGATATTGTTGACCCTGTAGGCTGTATGTGAATATTGTTGACCCCGTAGGCTGTATGTGAATGTTGTTGACCCGTAGGCTGTATGTGAATATTGTTGACCCGTAGGCTGTATGTGAATGTTGTTGACCCTTAGGCTGTATGTGAATATTGTTGACCCGTAGGCTGTATGTGAATGTTGTTGACCCGTAGGCTGTATGTGAATATTGTTGACCCGTAGGTTGTATGTGAATATTGTTGACCCGTAGGCTGTATGTGAATGTTGTTGACCCGTAGGCTGTATGTGAATATTGTTGACCCGTGGGCTGTATGTGAATATTGTTGACCCGTAGGTTGTATGTGAATATTGTTGACCCGTAGGCTGTATGTGAATGTTGTTGACCCGTAGGCTGTATGTGAATATTGTTGACCCGTAGGTTTTATATTAATATTGTTGAGCCGTAGGCTGTATGTGAATATTGTTGACCCATAGGCTGTATATGAATATTGTTGACCCGTAGGCTGTATGTGCATATTGTTGACCCGTAGGTTGTATATGAATATTGTTGACCCGTAGGTTGTATATGAATATTGTTGACCCCGTAGGCTGTATGTGAATGTTGTTGACCCGTAGGTTGTATGAGAATATTGTTGACCCGTAGGTTGTATGTGAATATTGTTGACCCGTAGGCTGTATGTGAATGTTGTTGACCCGTAGGTTGTATGTGCATATTGTTGACCCCGTAGGCTGTATGTGAATATTGTTGACCCCGTAGGCTGTATGTGAATGTTGTTGACCCGTAGGCTGTATGTGAATATTGTTGACCCGTAGGCTGTATGTGAATGTTGTTGACCCGTAGGCTGTATGTGAATATTGTTGACCCGTAGGCTGTATGTGAATGTTGTTGACCCGTAGGCTGTATGTGAATATTGTTGACCCGTAGGTTGTATGTGAATATTGTTGACCCGTAGGTTATATATGAATATTGTTGACCCGTAGGTTGTATGTGCATATTGTTGACCCCGTAGGCTGTATGTGAATATTGTTGACCCCGTAGGCTGTATGTGAATGTTGTTGACCCCGTAGGCTGTATGTGAATGTTGTTGACCCCGTAGGCTGTATGTGAATATTGTTGACCCGTAGGTTGTATGTGAATATTGTTGACCCGTAGGTTGTATGTGAATATTGTTACCTAGGTAACCTGTTACCTAGGCTTACCAACGTTAGCATGATTGTACAAAGCCCAGCAGCCAGCCTCTGTCGCTAGCTAACACCAGTCAGCTGAATGCTATAAAATAAAGGTAGGTAGGCAATAAATGTGTGTTTATTTTCATGAGTTAGGTAGCTAGCTAACTAGTCAGCTAACATAAAGTTATACCAGTCAGATGAGAGCTAAGGTTGGTTAGGTAGCTAACCAACAAACAAAGAAAGCTAGCTAGCTATATCGGGGCGGCAGAGTAGCCTAGTGGTTAGAGCGTTGCTGATCTGTAATCGGAGCACAAATAGTCAAGCAAACATCATCGGCTGCTATGATGGCCAGTTAACATTAACTAGCTAGCTGGGTAACGTTAGCCGACGTAAAACTATAACTTTAGCTATCGTGTATGGCCAGTTCATGCACTACAATACATCATACTTTCTTACGCAAAACATAACTAGTTAACATTAGTTACGTTAAATTTAAAACCACCAAACTTTGGGAAACTGACACGGTGCTCAAGTTCATTTGCATTGCACAGACCAGGCTGTGGTAAGGAAAAACACTGCAGTTAGCTGCGCTACATTTTTCAACTAAGAACAACCATGACCACAACACAAACCATAGCCAAGAAATCAAATTGCTTTGTTAAGAAATAGTAAGCTAGTTATGAATTGCATATACAGTGCATTCGGAAAGCATTCAGACCCGTAGATTTTTTTTCCACATTTTATTACGTTACAGCCTTATTCTAAAATTGATTAAATACTTTTTTTTCTTCTCCTGAGGTTCTTGTAAGTATAAAAGCAAAGCTTTCTTTCATTTAATTTTTTTAAAAGCACGAAAAGGTTTTGTAACGGTATAATATCTTTCTGTGGTGTATGAAGAAACCAATACTTTACCCTGTATACGGTACAAATTACATTACTGTGGAAGCACCTTCTGTTTGAGAAGGTTTTGAATCCTAAGCAACCTGCCTACACATAGTTTGAAGTACAATACCAACATAGCTACAGTAGCAGATCAAAGCTGTGTGATGGAAAAACCTTGGTGGAGTAGGCATTGTGGTGCTCATGTGAACTTCTTTATTTTTTAGGTGTAACAGATGTGAAACGGCTAGCTTAGTTAGCGGTGGTGCGCGCTAAATAGCGTTTCAATCGGTGACGTCACTTGCTCTGCAAGGGCCGGGGCTTTTGTGGAGCGATGGGTAATGATGCTTCGTGGGTGACTGTTGTTGATGTGTGGACGGTCTAAAGTTATACTGTTACATAGGCTTCAATGCCTATTCTCACTTAAAACGTATTGTTAGGTTTAAGGTTAGGGACAAACAATCAAATAGAACTAGTTAGGCTACATACTGAAAGGTTTACCATTCTTATAGATGACTGCGTCCTCTGCAAACACTTTCCTGCGTGTGAAAGAGATGTTGACATCTTCTCCTATGCTGACTGTGATGGTCAGGGACTCTGGCAGGAATGCAGCTAGGGGAAAATATAAACACAATGGTAGAATACGAATTAGACAGCAGAAACCAGGAAACACAGCAGAAACCAGGAAACACAGCAGAAACCAGGAAACACAGCAGAAACCAGGAAACACAGCAGAAACCAGGAAACACAGCAGAAACCAGGAAACACAGCAGAAACCAGGAAACACAGCAGAAACCAGGAAACACAGCAGTCTGGAAGAGTTCTCCAATAATGCTTAGTTTTCTACTAGATTTAAGTAATTGTTGTGTATCTCTTGTCACGTAGTCCACAAATATTAAATAAACAACGAACAGAAATAATGTTATTGTAACTCCCTAATTGAGAACAATCAAAGCCAAACAGACAGAAAGGGGGGGGGGGGGGGGATTAATGGTGGCACAGTTTTGCTGTGACTTCGCCGTGTGACTTAGGGTCCAGAAAGGAAGGCATCAGGCAAACAAACAGTCTGACAGGAAGAAGATGCCCACGTAGCAGAAATCAACCCCGCTGTCTGTCTGTAGGCTTGACATTGTTTTGCGTTTCATTAGGGAGTCGGAATAACAGTTTATCATGCCAAAATGGAATGCGGCAGAAAACGTGTCAATGGTGAACTTGTTTAATTTGGAGCCACCAAAAAAAACTCAAAACACAACAGATTTTTTTTTTGCCCATAGAAAATACAGAACTGTACAGTCTAGAACACAATATCAATGCGTTAGTACCTTCATTCAGCATCTTGTAAGTATATATCTGATTTTTGTCACTCTTTCTGGCCCTGCAGTAGAATTCTCCAAAGATATCACTGCGAGTTTTCCATTCGATCTTGGAGGCATGGTGGTAGGCTGTATCAGGGCTGACAGGCAGGCTCTGGGGGTGGGTCAGGGGGAAGTCACGGCCCATACCTACCGGAAATGTACATGTTCAAAATGTGTTGGAAATACAATAACTACACCATAACACATTTTAATGTAACAAGAAAGTGTATGGTAAAAAACAAAAACAACAACAACAACAACAACAAAGTCTACAAATGTCAACTGTAATTGGAAACATGTGATTTGACATGCCAACGGAACATGTTAGAATTTGCAAACGGAAATGTGTTCATCTTGTGTGAAAGTCCCATCCCCATTACCCAGGGTACTGCTGGAGCTGGATGTAACAATGTCCTGCCGGGAGGTCCAGTCACTACTGACACAATGGAGGGAGGAGTCTGATGATGTCACCATGGGGTCAGGGTTCACCAAGGTCAGGTCCGCTATGTCTAGGGCATCACCTGGGACAGACAGACAGAGACACACAATTTACAAAAGGAGATAAGTATCAGAGATAATAGACACAAGACAAAGTGAAAAAAAGTGGTTGGGCTATGACATCATTAGTAAACAAAGATGTACAGTTTCCCATCATTGACCTCTACATGATATTGGGGACATTAGTATCAGTAACACATTGACCTCTCCATGATATTGGGGACATTAGTATCAGTAACACATTGACCTCTACATGATATTGGGGACATTAGTATCAGTAACACATTGACCTCTCCATGATATTGGGGACATTAGAATCAGTAACACATTGACCTCTACATGATATTGGGGACATTAGTATCAGTGTGACACATTGACCTCTACATGACATTGGGGACATTAGTATCAGTAACACATTGACCTCTACATGATATTGGGGACATTAGTATCAGTGTGACACATTGACCTCTACATGACATTGGGGACATTAGTATCAGTAACACATTGACCTCTCCATGATATTGGGGACATTAGAATCAGTAACACATTGACCTTTACATGATATTGGGGACATTGGAATCAGTGACACATTGACCTCTACATGATATTGGGGACATTAGTATCAGTGTGACACATTGACCTCTACATGACATTGGGGACATTAGTATCAGTAACACATTGACCTCTCCATGATATTGGGGACATTAGTATCAGTAACACATTGACCTCTACATGATATTGGGGACATTAGAATCAGTAACACATTGACCTCTACATGATATTGGGGACATTAGAATCAGTAACACATTGATCTCTACATGATATTGGGGACATTAGTATCAGTGTGACACATTGACCTCTACATGACATTGGGGACATTAGTATCAGTAACACATTGACCTCTCCATGATATTGGGTACATTAGAATCAGTAACACATTGACCTCTACATGATATTGGGGACATTAGTATCAGTAACACATTGACCTTTCCATGATATTGGGGACATTGGTATCAGTGACACATTGTATCACCAGTGGTGTTGATGCTGGTGTGTAAGAATCATGTGATGTATACAAACACTGTGTCTGATTAAATTTTTAGATACTACTGCACTGTTGGAGCTAGGAACACAAGCATTTAGTTAGATACTACTGCACTGTTGGAGCTAGGAACACAAGCATTTAGTTAGATACTACTGCACTGTTGGAGCTAGGAACACAAGCATTTAGTTAGATATTACTGCACTGTTGGAACTAGGAACACAAGCATTTAGTTAGATATTACTGCACTGTTGGAGCTAGAAACACAAGCATTTAGTTAGATACTACTGCACTGTTGGAGCTAGGAACACAAGCATTTAGTTAGATACTGCTGCACTGTTGGAGCTAGAAACACAAGCATTTAGCTAGATTTACTGCACTGTTGGAGCTAGGAACACAAGCATTTGTTTAGATATTACTGCACTGTTGGAGCTAGAAACACAAGCATTTAGTTAGATATTACTGTACTGTTGGAGCTGGGAACACAAGCATTTAGTTAGATATTACTGTAGGAGCTAGAAACACAAGCATTTAGTTAGATATTACTGTTGGAGCTAGAAACACAAGCATTTAGTTAGATATTACTGATGGAGCTAGGAACACAAGCATTTAGTTAGATATTACTGATGGAGCTAGGAACACAAGCATTTAGTTAGATATTACTGTTGGAGCTAGGAACACAAGCATTTAGTTAGATATTACTGTTGGAGCTAGAAACACAAGCATTTAGTTAGATATTACTGTTGGAGCTAGGAACACAAGCATTTAGTTAGATATTACTGTTGGAGCTAGAAACACAAGCATTTAGTTAGATATTACTGTTGGAGCTAGAAACACAAGCATTTAGTTAGATACTACTGCACTGTTGGAGCTAGGAACACAAGCATTTAGTTAGATACTACTGCACTGTTGGAGCTAGAAACACAAGCATTTAGTTAGATACTACTGCACTGTTGGAGCTAGAAACACAAGCATTTAGTTAGATACTACTGCACTGTTGGAGCTAGAAACACAAGCATTTAGTTACATACTACTGCACTGTTGGAGCTAGAAACACAAGCATTTAGTTAGATACTACTGCACTGTTGGAGCTAGAAACACAAGCATTTAGTTAGATACTACTGCACTGTTGGAGCTAGAAACACAAGCATTTAGCTAGATATTACTGTTGAAGCTAGGAACACAAGCATTGAGTTAGATATTACTGCACTGTTGGAGCTAGAAACACAAGCATTTAGTTAGATATTACTGCACTGTTGGAGCTAGGAACACAAGCATTTAGCTAGATATTACTGCAGAGTTGGAGCTAGGAACACAAGCATTTAGCTAGATATTACTGCACTGTTGGAGCTGGGAACACAAGCATTTAGCTAGATATTACTGTACTGTTGGAGCTAGGAATACAAGCATTTAGTTAGACATTACTGTACTGTTGGAGCTAGAAACACAAGCATTTAGTTAGATATTACTGTACTGTTGGAGCTAGGAATACAAGCATTTAGTTAGACATTACTGTACTGTTGGAGCTAGAAACACAAGCATTTAGTTAGATATTACTGTACTGTTGGAGCTAGGAACACAAACATTTAGCTAGATATTACTGCACTGTTGGAGCTAGAAACACAAGCATTTAGTTAGATACTACTGCACTGTTGGAGCTAGGAACACAATCATTTAGTTAGATATTACTGTACTGTTGGAGCTAGAAACACAAGCATTTAGTTAGATATTACTGTACTGTTGGAGCTAGGAACACAAACATTTAGTTAGACATTACTGTACTGTTGGAGCTAGAAACACAAGCATTTAGTTAGATATTACTGTACTGTTGGAGCTAGGAACACAAACATTTAGCTAGATATTACTGTTGGAGCTAGGAACACAAGCATTTAGCTAGATACTACTGCACTGTTGGAGCTAGGAACACAAGCATTTAGCTAGATATTACTGTACTGTTGGAGCTAGGAACACAAGCATTTAGCTAGATACTACTGCACTGTTGGAGCTAGGAACACAAGCATTTAGTTAGACATTACTGTACTGTTGGAGCTAGGAACACAAACATTTAGCTAGATATTACTGTACTGTTGGAGCTAGGAACACAAGCATTTAGCTAGATACTACTGCACTGTTGGAGCTAGGAACACAAGCATTTAGTTAGACATTACTGCACTGTTGGAGCTAGGAACACAAGCATTTAGTTAGACATTACTGTACTGTTGGAGCTAGGAACACAAGCATTTAGTTAGACATTACTGTACTGTTGGAGCTAGGAACACAAGCATTTAGCTACACCCGCAAAAACATCTGCTAAACATATGTATGTGACCAATACAATTTGATTTGATTTACTCTCTATACCGATACACTTTATGTACACTTAGACAGAACATACAGATCTGAGACCAGGCTTTGTACTTTCTGGTATCATTCAAGACAGATCATACAGATCTGAGACCAGGTTTTGTACTTTCTGGTATCATTCAAGACAGAACATACAGATCTGAGACCAGGTTTTGTATTTTCTGGTATCATTCAAGACAGAACATACAGATCTGGGAATGTTGTAACATAATAATTTAACTTTCCATTTATAGTATTTTAATTTAGTTTAATAACACATCTTCAAGTATAACGAATTGGAACACAAAAGCACTCAGTCCACATGGTTGGGGATAAAAAACATAGCCAAACGAAGACATAGAAGGCACAGTATATGGGTCTGTGTGAATGTGTTGTGATGGAAAGTGTGTTGTGTTGTAAAAGTGTGGCGTTTAAGTGAGTGAGAAAGGAAATGGTTTCAGATCCCAGAACCGGTGTGTGTCTGTTGAGCGAAAGAGCTTTTCAATGTTGTTCCAGATGAGGGATATACATTTTATAATGATTTATACATCTACATTCTCCTATCGTGACGGAACGGTCCCCAACCCTATACCCTAGACACCCCCCTGAGAGACCCATACACTAAAGAGGAAGTCCATATCTGTTTTATGGTTTTATGGCCCTTCTGTAATGTAAGTTGCCTGTATGCAGACAAAACAGAAAGAGGAATGTGGTCAGAGACGTACAGAGACCTACTAGAGCAGCACAGCGCCGTCAAGACTGAGCCTGCCTGACAGGGTTGATCCAACAAAGCCAGACCCCCCTGATACGAGCATTTCCAGGGAGTTTTCCCTAGCCACTGTGCTCCTACACCTGCATTTCTTGCTGTTTGGGGGTTTTAGGCTGGGGGGTTTCTGTACAGCACTTTGAGATATCAGCTGATGTAAGAAGGGCTTTATAAAATACATTTGATTGAAATTTGATTGATAGGAGAGCATAATATACAAGGTATCATATGCAAATATAGTGGGGATTCCGGTGGGGTGCCCCCCACCCAGGTAGTGGCAGCGCTGTTAACACTGGCTGCAGTAACCCATGAGGAGGGGGCACACCTGGACAATCAGAGAGGGGGACAAATTATTGTGACCTTGGTGACACTAAATAATCAAAAGGTCTGACTGTGTAACGGATGTGAAACAGCTAGCTCAGTTAGCGGTGGTGCGCGCCAAATAGTTTTTTAATAGCTACAGTTGAAGTCGGAAGTTTACATACACCTAGCCAAATACATTCTAACTCAGTCTTTCACAATTCCTGACATTTAATCTGAGTAAAAATTACCTGTTTGACTTTGTTGTCCTTAAGCCATTTTGCCACAACTTTGGAAGTATGTTTGGGGTTATTGTCCATTTGGAAGACCCATTTGCAACCAAGATTTAACTTCCTTACTGATGTCTTGAGATGTTACTTCAATATATCCACATAATTTTCCTCCCACATGATGCCATCTATTTTGTGAAGTGCACCAGTCCCTCCTGCAGCAAAGCACCCCCACAACATGATGCTGCCACCTCTTGATGTCAGCCATCCTCTTCAGTGCCATCTTATTTATGTGTATGTATCCATGTATGTACGACATAACATATTAACGTTTGGTGTGGTCACATAAGACAGAACGTTACTTAAGACTAAAATGAAAGGAGGGTGGATGGACGTATAACGTGAACGTCTAGCAACCCGAAGGTTGCGTGTTCGAATCTTATCACAGGAAACGTGTTACTTTGCAACTACTTAGCATGTTAGCTAACCCTTCCTCTGACCTTAACCCTAGCTCCAGAGGTGGCACCACAGGTTCAAAAGTGGTGTGGAAAAATGAAAGTGTCTCTTTTTCTCATGACCTGGTCAGGTAAAGCTCTGGTTCGCACGGTACTGTATGACAGGGTCCAATGGTAATGTGTCTTCCTCACTGGTCCAACCCGGGCCAGTTGGCCAAAAATCTCCTGGGTGAAAATATTTTCAACTGGTCCGGACATGGTGTAGTTTTGAAATGCATATGGGATCATGCAGGGCTTATAGATTGGCATGCTTTCTCTCTATATTCAGATATTAAAAGGCTACATTTGGTTGTTATGATATGTGTTATAAGCTGTGTAATATAATTTAGCAATGTGAGTCATTACTCCATTCTTTAGAATTGCATTGTATTAATCGCGTTCATTTTTATTTTTTTCAAAATAAGACACTGCCCCTTTAAGACAACTGCGTTCCATAAGAGAGATCGTCATGGCTACAGTAGGCTAACTAAAGTGTATTTTTGTAGCTTTCTTTTTGCACACTATCAACAGTAGCCAGCATATTGCTAATCACTTTCCCCTAAAATAAACATGCCCAAATTAATAGATTGATGGGCAATTAGCTTTGCTCAGAACAGCTAGCGTGTGTTGTACGAATGTAGCAATCAACTTCTGTATTGCTCGAGTGCTCGAAAGTTGTGACTCGTGGGAGCGTAGTGGTGCTTGAATGAACAACCACTCACATTGCTCAAATACAAATAGCGTGACTTTTCTGGGTCTTCAATGGTAGACTGCAACAGAGCATGTAAAAGTTGACCTGGAAAACAAATTAGCGGCCCCACACCAGATTGAACAGTACTGGGGGAAATGTCGTCTCGCCTTTCTGGCAGCTCAGCACCTAGCGAACATTAGCGTAAGCTACCTAGACACCTAGCTAACCTTAGCCACAACTAATTGGAATTCCCAACATATCATACATACTGCAAATTCATAACATATTGTAAGAATTGCATGATGGACATGCACAAATTAATACATACCATACCAAACATAACATATCACACTCATGTGAGTGTCTCAGATTTCCGTATACTATTTTACGTCTACCCCTGAGTCCAGGTTGGATGTAGCGACCCTGACAGGTTATCAGCCCGATCACATCCATCATCATTAGTTGTAGTACAATCAGGTAATACATGCAGTCTGTGGTGGTTCCCTTCCTTCCCCCTGTGTTTAACCCTAATGTATGGAATCAATGGAATGTTAATGTATCAGAGTTAATTTCATGGAGACCATGGGGACACCATACCCATCTGAACGCAATTGACTTGTTGCCAGTTTTCCGTCCGGCAGCCATTGGTACTAAGAGAACCAATTTATTTTTGTCTCACATATAAAGATGGAAGCATCTGATATTAATCTGCATTGTTCAAAACAAAATGCCAATGCAGTGTCATAGCTCTGACATGACCATGACCAGAACCATTCCTCTAGCTGTAAATCAGCAACAGCTCTACTCTCCTTTCAAGTGACTAGTGGGGGATATCCATCCACCTAAAGTACACTGACCAGTTGGTCAGGCAGGAATGATGGGTCAGTGTTTCAAAGCTGTTCTGGCTTTGCCTGTTATCTGTCTCTGAGCTAGCTGTGATTTACAACTGGTGGAGGATGAGAGAGCACAGCACAGAGAACGAGAGAGAGAGAGAGAGAGAGAAATACAGAGACAGACAGAGAGCGAGAGAGAGAGAGAGAAATCCATGATGTACACAATAAGTGTGCAGTTAAAATTGGCAAAAACACACTGGGCTGGGGGATGAGACAGGGATGCATCTTGAGCCCCACACATCAACATACATGGGGCCTCCCGAGTGACGCAGCAGTCTAAGGCACTGGAGTGCTTGAGGCGTCACTACCGACCCAGGTTCAATCCCAGGCTGTGTCACAGCCAGCCATGACCGAGAGCACAACTGGACCAGCATCGCCCGGATTAGAAGACGGTTTGGCTGGGTGGGCTTTACTTGGCTCATTGCTCTCTAGCAACTCCTTGTGGCGAGCCAGGTACCTGCAGGCTGACTTCAGTTGGACGGTGTTTCCTCTGACACATTGGTGTCGCTGGCTACCGGGTTACGCGGGCAGGTGTTAAGAAGCACGGTTAGAGGACGCACAACTCCACCTTCGCCTCTCCCGAGCCAGTTGGGGAGTTGCAGTGATGAGACAAGATTGTAATTGGATATCATTGAAAAAGAGGGTAAAATATTCACAAAAAAGCACATACAATACGTTGGACACCTGTTCATTGAACATATTTTTCCATAATCATGGGCATTAATATGGAGTTGGTCCCCCCCCTTTGCTGTTATAACAGCCTCCACTCTTCTGGGAAGGCTTTCCACTAGATGTTGGAACATCGCTGCTATAACAGCCTCCCACTCTTCTGGGAAGGATTTCCACTAGATGTTGGAACATTGCTGCTATAACAGCCTCCTCTCTTCTGGGAAGGCTTTCCACTAGATGTTGGAACATTGCTGCTATAACAGCCTCCACTCTTCTGGGAAGGATTTCCACTAGATGTTGGAACATCGCTGCGGGGACTTGCTTCCATTCAGTCACAAGAGCATTAGTGAGGTAGGGCACTGATGTTGGGCGATTAGGCCTGGCTCGCAGTCAGCGTTCCAATTCATCCCAAAGGTGTTCGATGGGGTTGAGGTCAGGGCTTTGTGCAGGCCAGTCAAGTTCTTTCACACAGAACTCGACAAACCATTTCTGTATGGACCTCGCTCTGTGCACTGGGCATTGTCATGCTGAAATAGGAAAAGGCCTTCCCCAAACTGTTGCCACAAAGTTGGAATCACAGAATCGTCTAGAATGTCATTGTATGCTGTAGGGTTAAGATTTCCCTTCACTGGAACTAAAGGGCCTGAAGCAAACCATGAAACAGCCCCAGGCCATTATTCCTCCTCCACCAAACTTTACACTATGCATTTGGGCAAGTAGCGTTCTAGAACACGTGTTCTTGCCCAGAACACGTTTCCACTGCTCCAGAGAACACGTTTCCACTGCTCCAGAGAACACGTTTCCACTAATATAGAGAACACGTTTCCAGTGCTCCAGAGAACACGTTTCCACTGCTCCAGAGAACACGTTTCCAGTGCTCCAGAGAACACGTTTCCACTGCTCCAGAGAACACGTTTCCAGTGCTCCAGAGAACACGTTTCCACTGCTCCAGAGAACACGTTTCCACTGCTCCAGAGAATACGTTTCCAGTGCTCCAGAGAACACGTTTCCACTGCTCCAGAGAACACGTTTCCAGTGCTCCAGAGAACACGTTTCCAGTGCTCCAGAGAACACGTTTCCACTGCCCCAGAGAACACGTTTCCACTACTCCAGAGTCCAATAGCGGCAAGCATTATACCACTTCAGCCGACGCTTGGTGATCTTATGCTTGTGTGCGGCTGCTCGGCCATGGAAACCAATTTCATGAAGTTCCCGACGTTGGACAAATTATTTTTACGCTTCAGCACTCTCTGTTCTCATGTGTGGCCTACCACTTCGCAGCTGAGCTGTTGTTGCTCCAAGACATTTCCACTTCACAATAACAGCACTTACAGATGACCGGGGCAGCTCTAGCAGGGCAGAAATTTCATGAACTGATGTGTTGGAAAGGTGGCATCCTATGACGGTGCCACGTTAAAAGTCACTGAGCTCTTCAGTAAGGCCATTCTACTGCCAATGTTTGTCTATGGAGATTGCATGGCTGTGTGCTTGATTGTATACACCTGCCAGCAACGGGTGTGACTGAAATAGCTGTATCCACTCATTTGAAGTGGTGTCCACATACTTTTGTATATATAGTGTATATCAATGAATTTTTTTTTTATTTATTTTTTTTTTTTATTACCTTTATTTAACTAGGCAAGTCAGTTAAGAACAAATTCTTATTTTCAATGACGGCCTGGGAACAGTGGGTTAACTGCCTGTTCAGGGGCAGAACGACAGATTGTACCTTGTCAGCTCGGGGGTTTGAACTCGCAACCTTCCAGTTACTAGTCCAACGCTCTAACCACTAGGCTACGCTGCCGCCCCAATTGGTGAGTGCACTAGAACAGTCTAACCCTACTAGAATCTGAAGTCAAGTGTCTACTGTTTGCTGATGATCTGGTGCTTCTGTCCCAAACCAAGGAGGTTCTACAGCAGCACCTAGATCTTCTGCACATATTCTGTCAGACCTGGGCCCTCTTTGGTTGGGGACAGAACCATCAGATCATAATGGTTGCCAGAACCATAAATGCTAATTCCATCTAGACACCGTTGCCCTAGAAAACACAAAAAACTATACCTACCTCAGCCTAAACATTAGCACCACAGGTAACTTCCACAAAGCTGTGAACGATCTGAGAGACAAGGCAAGAAGGGCATTCTATGCCATCAAAAGGAACATAAACTTTGACATACCAATTAGGATCTGGCTAAAAATACTTGAATCAGTTATAGAACCCATTGCCGTTTAGGATTGTGAGTATAACAGTATAGCTTCCGTCCCTCTCCTCGCCTTGAACCAGGTACCCTCTGCACACATAGACAACTGACACCCACGAAGCCCCACGAGGTCTGGGGTCCGCTCACCAACCAAGAATTCACTAAATAGGACAAACACAAAATTGAGGCCTCTGCAAAAATATCCTCAGTTCACAACGTAGAGCACCAGATAATGCATGCAGAGCAGAATTAGGCCGATACCGACTAATTATCAAAATCCAGATAGAGACGTTCAATTCTACAACCACCTAAAAGGAAGCAATTCCCAAACCTTCCATAACAAAGACACCACCTACAGAGAGATGAACCTGGAGAAGAGTCCCCGAAGCAAGCTGGTCCTGGGGCTCTGTTCACAAACACAAACAGACCCCACAGAGCACCAGGACAGCAACACAATTAGACTCAACCATGTCACGAGGAAACAAAAAGATAATTACTTGACACATTGGAAAGAATTTACCAAAAAACAGAGCAAACTAGAATGCTATTTGGCTTTAAACAGAGAGTACACAGTGGCAGAATACCTGACCACTGTGACTGACCCAAACTTAAGGAAATCTTTGACTATGTACAGACTCAGTGAGCATAGCCTTGCTATTGAGAAAGGCTGCCGTAGGCAGACCTGGCTCTCAAGAGAAGACAGGCTATGTGCTCACTGCCCACAACATGAGGTGGAAACTGAGCTGCACTTCCTAACCTCCTGCCCAATGTATGACCATATTAGAGAGACATATTTCCCTTAGATTACACAGATCCACAAAGAATTTGAAAACAAATCCAATCTTGATAAACTCCCATATCTATTGGGTGAAATTCCACAGTGTGCCATCACAGCAGCAAGATTTGTGACCTGTTGCCACGAGAAAAGGTCAACCAGTGAACAACAAACATTGTAAATACAACCCATATTTATGTCTTTATTCATTTTGGCATTTCGTGAGTGTAATGTTTACTGTTCATTTTTTATTGTTGATTTCACTTTTGTTTATTATCTATTTCACTTGCTTTGGCGATGTTAACATATGTTTCTCATGCCAATAAAGCTCTTAAATTGAATTGAATGAGAGAGAGAGAGAGAGAGAGAGAGAGACCATATGGAAGAGATCATGGTACTGTTATGCAGCTAGCCCTCTGATGGTCTGACCTCTTGACACACACACACACACACACACACTCACAGCCTGCAGTGTATCAACCCCCTGGACAGAGAAAGATGTGTGAAGTTTCTCACATGCTGTGCATCCACTGCAGGATCCTGACAAACACATCATTTACTCAGGAAGAATAGTCACAACTCTCATATTACCCCATCACCTTTCAGTCTGCAGCAACCGTATCAAACCATCCTTCATATGAAACATCTTGGGCCTTTCTGTTGATCCTAGAATACTGTGTGACCTCTGTTGATCCTAGAATACTGTTTGACCTCTGTTGATCCTAAAATACTGTATGACCTCTGTTGATCCTAAAATACTGTATGACCTCTGTTGATCCTAAAATACTGTATGACCTCTGTTGATCCTAAAATACTGTTTGACCTCTGTTGATCCTAGAATACTAGATCAAATCCCCGAGCTGACAAGATTTTTTAAAAATCTCTCATTCTGCCCCTGAACAAGGAAGTTAACCCATTGTTCCTAGGCTGTCATTGAAAATAAGAATTTGTTCTTAACTGACTTGCCTAGTAAAATAAAGATAAAATAGTATCTTCACCTTTGCTGACATGATCTTAGTAAAGCAGGAACATTCAGCTAAGATCAAGTGAATAGAATGTTCTGGTCCTGACATGTCATTTCCCCTGTAGCTACTGTTGTAAAGCATTCCTTCCTGTTAATGTTCAGGAAACCTCACCCTGCTATTGTTGTTGAAGTAAGAACAGTCCTGAGGACTCCTGACAACCAGGGTAGAGGTTTATAGGGGGAAGAACAGTCCTGAGGACTCCTGACAACCAGGGTGGAGGTTTATAGAGGGAAGAACAGTCCTGAGGACTCCTGACAACCAGGGTGGAGGTTTATAGAGGGAAGAACAGTCCTGAGGACTCCTGACAACCAGGGTAGAGGTTTATAGAGGGAAGAACAGTCCTGAGGACTCCTGACAACCAGGGTAGAGGTTTATAGGGGGAAGAACAGTCCTGAGGACTCCTGACAACCAGGGTGGAGGTTTATAGAGGGAAGAACAGTCCTGAGGACTCCTGACAACCAGGGTAGAGGTTTATAGAGGGAAGAACAGTCCTGAGGACTCCTGACAACCAGGGTAGAGGTTTATAGAGGGAAGAACAGTCCTGAGGACTCCTGACAACCAGGGTAGAGGTTTATAGAGGGAAGAACAGTCCTGAGGACTCCTGACAACCAGGGTAGAGGTTTATAGAGGGAAGAACAGTCCTGAGGACTCCTGACAACCAGGGTAGAGGTTTATAGAGGGAAGAACAGTCCTGAGGACTCCTGACAACCAGGGTAGAGGTTTATAGAGGGAAGAACAGTCCTGAGGACTCCTGACAACCAGGGTAGAGGTTTGTAGAGGGAGGAACAGTCCTGAGGACTCCTGACAACCAGGGTAGAGGTTTGTAGAGGGAAGAACAGTCCTGAGGACTCCTGACAACCAGGGTAGAGGTTTATAGAGGGAAGAACAGTCCTGAGGACTCCTGACAACCAGGGTAGAGGTTTATAGGGGGAAGAACAGTCCTGAGGACTCCTGACAACCAGGGTAGAGGTTTATAGAGGGAAGAACAGTCCTGAGGACTCCTGACAACCAGGGTGGAGGTTTATAGGGGGAAGAACAGTCCTGAGGACTCCTGACAACCAGGGTAGAGGTTTATAGGGGGAAGAACAGTCCTGAGGACTCCTGACAACCAGGGTGGAGGTTTATAGGGGGAAGAACAGTCCTGAGGACTCCTGACAACCAGGGTGGAGGTTTATAGAGGGAAGAACAGTCCTGAGGACTCCTGACAACCAGGGTAGAGGTTTATAGGGGGAAGAACAGTCCTGAGGACTCCTGACAACCAGGGTAGAGGTTTATAGGGGGAAGAACAGTCCTGAGGACTCCTGACAACCAGGGTAGAGGTTTATAGAGGGAAGAACAGTCCTGAGGACTCCTGACAACCAGGGTAGAGGTTTATAGGGGGAAGAACAGTCCTGAGGACTCCTGACAACCAGGGTAGAGGTTTATAGAGGGAAGAACAGTCCTGAGGACTCCTGACAACCAGGGTAGAGGTTTATAGGGGGAAGAACAGTCCTGAGGACTCCTGACAACCAGGGTAGAGGTTTATAGAGGGAAGAACAGTCCTGAGGACTCCTGACAACCAGGGTAGAGGTTTATAGAGGGAAGAACAGTCCTGAGGACTCCTGACAACCAGGGTAGAGGTTTATAGGGGGAAGAACAGTCCTGAGGACTCCTGACAACTAGGGTAGAGGTTTATAGAGGGAAGAACAGTCCTGAGGACTCCTGACAACCAGGGTAGAGGTTTATAGAGGGAAGAACAGTCCTGAGGACTCCTGACAACCAGGGTAGAGGTTTATAGAGGGAAGAACAGTCCTGAGGACTCCTGACAACCAGGGTAGAGGTTTATAGGGGGAAGAACAGTCCTGAGAACTCCTGACAACCAGGGTAGAGGTTTATAGAGGGAAGAACAGTCCTGAGGACTCCTGACAACCAGGGTAGAGGTTTATAGAGGGAAGAACAGTCCTGAGGACTCCTGACAACCAGGGTAGAGGTTTATAGGGGGAAGAACAGTCCTGAGGACTCCTGACAACTAGGGTAGAGGTTTATAGAGGGAAGAACAGTCCTGAGGACTCCTGACAACCAGGCTACATTTTCCTCTTACAGCATTTATTTTTTAAATAATAAATCTAATACTAAAGTGTCACATCAAATCCAATTGATTAAAAGGCCAATGAGCCTTATTTTAATATGAACGGCTTAATCTCTTGATTTACGTACAGTTGAAGTCGGAAGATTACGTACACTTAGGTTGGAGTCATTAAAACTCGTATTTCAACCACTCCACAAATTTCTTGTTAACAAACTATAGTTTTGGCAAGTCGGTTAGGACATCTACTTTGTGCATGACACAAGTTATTTTTCCAACAATTGTTTACAGACAGATTATTTCACTTATAATTCACTGTATCACAATTCCAGTGGGTCAGAAGTTTACATACACTAAGTTGACTGTGCCTTTAAACTGCTTGGAAAATTCCAGAAAATTGTGTCATGGCTTTAGAAGCTTCTGATAGGCTAATTGACATTTTGAGTCAATTGGAGGTGTACCTGTGGATGTATTTCAAGGCCTACCTTCAAACTCAGTGCCTCTTTGCTTGGCATCATGGGAAAATCAAAAACAAATCAGCCAAGAACTCAGAAAAAGAATTGAAGACCTCCACAAGTCTGGTTCATCCTTGGGAACAATTTCCTGAAGGTACCACGTTCATCTATACAAACAATTGTACGCAAGTATAAACACCATGGGACCACGTAGCCATCATACTGCTCAGGAAGGAGATGTGTTCTGTCTCCTAGAGATGAAAGTACTTTGGTGAGAAAAGTGCAAATCAATCCCAGAACAGCAAAGGACCATGTGAAGATGCAGGAGGAAACAGGTACAAAAGTATCTATATCCACAGTAAAACGAGTCCTATATCGACATAACCTGAAAGGCCGCTCAGCAAGGAAGAAGCCACTTCTCCAAAACCACCATAAAAAAAGCCAGACTACGGTTTGCAACTGCACATGGGGACAAAGATCGTACTTTTTGGAGAAATCTCTTTTGGTATGATGAAACAAATATAGAACTGTTTGGCCATAATGACCATCGTTATGTTTGGAGGAAAAAGGGGGAGGCTTGCAAGCCGAAGAACACCATCCCAACAGTGAAGCACGGGGGTGGCAGCATCATGTTGTGGGGGTGCTTTGCTGCAAGATGGACTGGTGCACTTCACAAAATAGATGGCATCACGAGAGAGGAAAATTATGTGGATTTATTGAAGCAACATCTCAAGACATCCGTCAGGAAGTTAAAGCTTGGTCGCAAATGAGTCTTCCAAATGGACAATGACCCCAAGCGTCCTTCCAAAAGTTGTGGCAAAAAGGCTTAAGAACAACAAAGTCAAGGTATTGGAGTGAACACCACAAAGCCCTGAACTCAATCCTATAGAAAATTTGTGGGCAGAACTGTAAAAGCGTGTGCGAGCAAGGAGGCCTACAAACCTGACTCAGTTCCACCAGCTCTGTCAGGAGGAATGGGCAAAAAATCATCCAACTTATTGTGGGAAGCTTATGGAAGGATACCCGAAACGTTTGACCCAAGTTAAACACTGTAAAGGCAATGCTACCAAATACTAGTTGAGTGTATGTAAACTTCTGACTGGGAATGTGATGAAATAAGTAAAAGCTGAAATAAATAATTCTCTCTACTATTATTCTGACATTTCACATTCTTAAAATAAAGTGGTGATCCTAACTGGCCCAAGACAGGGAATTTTTACTAGGATTAAATGTCAGAAATTGTGGAAAAAACTGAGTTTAAATATATTTGGCTAAAATGTATGTAAACTTCTGTCTTCTTTTATTTATTTTTTTTATTTTACCTTTATTTAACCAGGCAAGTCAGTTAAGAACAAATTCTTATTTTCAATGACGGCCTGGGAACAGTGGGTTAACTGCCTGTTCAGGGGCAGAACGACAGATTTGTACCTTGTCAGCTCGGGGGTTTGAACTTGCAACCTTCCGGTTACTAGTCCAACGCTCTAACCACTAGGCTACCCTGCCGCCCCTACAGTCTTCAACTGTAGCTGATAGTGTTTAGGGAATTACTCAGTATGAAATCCCAAATGGTCCCTATTCCCTCTATACTTTCGTCTGAAGTAGTGCACTATATAGGGAATAGGGTTCCATTTGGGACTCACACTCAGTTATACACACGCAGATGATTACGGGCGTTTCTGTTGTTGTGTTCATGCAGGGTGAAGTGTACGGGATTGGAGTGATGCTGTCATGGCTGCCTTCCAACTAGAGTTAAAGTAGTGTGTGTGTGTGTGTGTGTGTGTGTGAGGCAGACAGGCAGGCAGACACACAGACAGGAGGCTGGATACTATGACATGGTTTGCTACAAGAGTTTCTTTCTATCCTATAAACCTCAATTATATACTATCATCTCAATGTCCACAACTTTTATGTTTAAACTGGTTTGGGACAGTCGTAAGGTCATGTGCTACACGTCTCAGACATAAATACATGGTGCTAAAAGAACATTTTTAAAGAACATGAAACCTGAACGGGCATAAAACAGCTATTTCATTTCATCAACATGGTTGGCTGTTCACTGAGCATTAAACATGACATTTCTTCCTTTCTGATTTCTGTTTCATATGACCAGAAATCTATTCTCAGACCTCCGCTGTGTGTGTTTAATTTCTGTTCAAGGAAAATCTCGTGTTTTTTCATCCGCAGGTGGTCTCCCATATCTCCCCCCCCCCACCCCCCCCCACCACCACCACCTTTCACACTGTCTGTTCTAAATGGCATCCTATGCCCAGGGCTCTGGTGGTCCAAAGTAGTGCACTATCAGAAGTAGTGCACTATGTGGGACACAGCATGTTGTTTGGACAGACGACACACCCTCAAGTCACTGAGATAAGGTCAAAACTCATCTGAACAAAAAATGAAAGGGCTCTATTTTCAGACAATTGTCCATTTCAACCTGTTGTTAAAGCCAGTGCTGTTCTGTTTTTCCAAACACAAGCGCCGGGATTGGTAATTTACCTGCGTTAAATGAGTTTTCACTGAGATGGGAGGCAATATCTGAGGTGAGTCCTTAAAAAGGTGTGCCAAAGTGTCGATTTCAGTATTCACTGGTGGGGATGTTTAAGACCAACCAAAAGACGATCCGCCCCCTTTTTTTTTTCTTTCAATTTTCTCCTAAAATTACAAATCCAACTGCCTGTAGCTCAGGCCCTAAAGCAAGGATATGCATATTGAACTTTGAACTTTGAGAGAATATAACACAATATATCTGGTAAAAGATCATACAGAGGGGAAAACAACAACTATTCTTTTGTACATGTTTTGTACCATCATCTTTGAAATGCAAAAGGACATAATGTATAATTCCAGCCCAGCTGCAATTTAGATTTTGGCCACGAGATGGTAGCAGTGTATGTGCACAGTTTGACTGATCCAATGAACCATTGCATTTCTGTTCTAGAAATATTATATCAAGACTGCCCAAATGTGCCAAATGTGTTTATTAATAACTTTTCATGTTCAAAACTGTGCACTCTCCTCAAACAATAGCATGGTATTATTTCACTGTAATAGCTACTGTAAATTGGACCGTGCAGTTAGAGTAACAAGAATTTAAGCTTTCTGCCAATATCAGACATGTCTATGTCCTGGGAAATGTTCTAGTTATTTACAACCTCATGCTAATCGCATTAGCCTATGTTAGCTCAACCGTCCCGTGGAAGGGACACCATTCCCAAAGAAGTTTTAAGCAGTAATACAGTTGGTTATATTAATTCATACATTGTTGTGCCCCTGGCCTGATAGGATGGAAGTTCAATATGTAGCTAGATGTAGAAGGCTAATGTTAACTGGCTAATGCTGCTCATGAATGGAAGTTAGGCTAGCGAGCAAAGCATTTTAGCCAGGTAGCCTGGGAGATCAAAAAATAAAAGCTTGTACTGTATGACAGAGTCATAGACCGTTTAGTCAACATGAAAGAGAGGAGGAAGGTATTGACGTTTCTCTAGGGTGAGTCAACATGTTTTTCTACTTGCACAAACGCACACGCACACACAGAAACCAGAACCATTGACAGCCACATCATATTTAGCTTACGTTGATTGGTCTAAATTGTTTTTGTTATCTTTTTAGTTCTCACAGTATTAGACTAAACAGGGGTGATTTGATGTTGAAATGTTGAAGTTTAAATGGTGCTGGAATAGTGGAGGCAGCTCTAACTCTCTATGGTTATAAATCAATAGTTGTTTAGTGGTCTGAAAATGTCAGAAACATTAACTTGCTTGACCCCTGCAGCAGGTCATGTAGCTGTTTGTTATATGCAATACTTGCTTTGTGGACTTCATCAGACAGATGTTGTTCTCTGGTTTTGTAATGAAACAAAGGTGTGGTTGAATTTATTCTACCACTGTGTCTGTCTTCTTGTCTCTGCTTTTAGGCCTCTATATCACGTTGGCAAGGCATATGAACTGAGAGGTTGAAGAGCAAACACACTTATCACAACACAGATGTTGTAAAAAGGGTTTTGTGTTTTCTGGCTTGGCTTCCCCGGCGATTTTACCCACACACTGCTACTGCGAGGTGTTAACCATAGACCGTGTCTGGCCCACATGGTGTCAGATCATAGAAACAGAACCAGATAGAGACTATCTCTATCTATCTCTACAGTGCCATTCAGAAAGTATTCATACCCCTTCCCTTATTCCACATTTCATTGTGTTACAGCCTGAATTTAAAATGGATTAAATAGGTGTTTACCCCCTCACCCATCTACACACACAATACCCCATAATGACAAAGTGTTAATATGTTTATAGAAATGTTTGCAAATGTATAGAAAATTAAATACAGAAATCACTCATTTATATAAGAATTCATACCCCTGCGTCAATAGTCTTTCTGGGTAAGTCTCTAAGAGCTGTGAGTCTTTCTGGGTAAGTCTCTAAGAGCTGTGAGTCTTTCTGCGTAAGTCTCTAAGAGCTTTCCACACCTGGATTGTGCAACATTTGCCCATTTTGCTACCTACTCTCATCACCTTGGGGCGGCCCGTCAGGATGTCCAGGATCCAGTTGCAGAGGGAGGTGTTTAGTCCCAGGGTCCTTAGCTTAGTGATGAGCTTTGAGGGCACTATGGTGTTGAACGCTGAGCTGTAGTCAATGAACAGCATTCTCACGTAGGTGTTCCTTTTGTCCAGTTGGGAAAGGGCAGTGTGGAGTGCAATAGAGATTGCATTATCTGTGGATCTGTTTGGGCGGTATGCAAATTGGAGTGGGTCTAGGGTTTCTGGGATAATGGTGTTGATGTGAGCCATGAACAGCCTTTTCAAAGCACTTCATGGCCGCGGACATGAGTGCTACAGGTCTGTAGTCATTTAGGCAGGTTACCTTAGTGTTCTAGGGCACAGGCACTATAGTGGTCTGCTTGAAACATGTTGGTATTACAGACTCAATCATGGACATGTTGAAAATGTCAGTGAAGACATCTGGCCAGTCGGTCAACACATGCCCGGAGCACACATCCTGGTAATCTGTCTGGCCCCGCAGTGTATGTTGACCTGTTTAAAGGTCTTACTCGTGATCACACAGTCGTCCGGAACAGCTGATGCTCTCATGCATGCCTCAGTGTTGCTTGCCTCGAAGCGAGCATAGAAGTGATTTAGCTCGTCTGGTAGGCTCGTGTCACTGGGCAGCTCTCGGCTGTGCTGTAATAGTTTGCAAGCCCTGCCACATAAGGCGAGCGTCGGAGCCGGTGTAGTATGATTCAATCTTAGCCCTGTATTGACACTTTGCCTGTTTGATGGTTCGTCAGAGGGCATAGCAGTATTTCTTGTAAGCTTCCGGGTTAGAGTCCCACACCTTTAAAGCGGCAGCTCTACCCTTTAGCTCATTGCGAATGTTGCCTGTAATCCATGGCTTCTGGTTGGGGTATGTACGTACAGTCACTGTGGGGACGACTTCCTCAATGCACTTACAGTGCCTTGCGAAAGTATTCAGCCCCCTTGAACTTTGCGACCTTTTGCCACATTTCAGGCTTCAAACATAAAGATATAAAACTGTATTTTTTTGTGAAGAATCAACAACAAGTGGGACACAATCATGAAGTGGAACGACATTATTGGATATTTCAAACTTTTTTAACATATCAAAAACTGAAAAATTGGGCGTGCAAAATTATTCAGCCCCCTTAAGTTAATACTTTGTAGCGCCACCTTTTGCTGCGATTACAGCTGTAAGTCGCTTGGGGTATGTCTCTATCAGTTTTGCACACCGAGAGACTGACATTTTTTCCCATTCCTCCTTGCAAAACAGCTCGAGCTCAGTGAGGTTGGATGGAGAGCATTTGTGAACAGCAGTTTTCAGTTCTTTCCACAGATTCTCGATTGGATTCAGGTCTGGACTTTGACTTGGCCATTCTAACACCTGGATATGTTTATTTTTGAACCATTCCATTGTAGATTTTGCTTTATGTTTTGGATCATTGTCTTGTTGGAAGACAAATCTCCGTCCCAGTCTCAGGTCTTTTGCAGACTCCATCAGGTTTTCTTCCAGAATGGTCCTGTATTTGGCTCCATCCATCTTCCCATCAATTTTAACAATCTTCCCTGTCCCTGCTGAAGAAAAGCAGGCCCAAACCATGATGCTGCCACCACCATGTTTGACAGTGGGGATGGTGTGTTCAGGGAGATGAGCTGTGTTGCTTTTACGCCAAACATAACGTTTTGCATTGTTGCCAAAAAGTTCAATTTTGGTTTCATCTGACCAGAGCACCTTCTTCCACATGTTTGGTGTGTCTCCCAGGTGGCTTGTGGCAAACTTTAAACGACACTTTTTATGGATATCTTTAAGAAATGGCTTTCTTCTTGCCACTCTTCCATAAAGGCCAGATTTGTGCAATATACGACTGATTGTTGTCCTATGGACAGAGTCTCCCACCTCAGCTGTAGATCTCTGCAGTTCATCCAGAGTGATCATGGGCCTCTTGGCTGCATCTCTGATCAGTCTTCTCCTTGTATGAGCTGAAAGTTTAGAGGGACGGCCAGGTCTTGGTAGATTTGCAGTGGTCTGATACTCCTTCCATTTCAATATTATTGCTTGCACAGTGCTCCTTGGGATGTTTAAAGCTTGGGAAATCTTTTTGTATCCAAATCCGGCTTTAAACTTCTTCACAACAGTATCTCGGACCTGCCTGGTGTGTTCCTTGTTCTTCATGATGCTCTCTGCGCTTTTAACGGACCTCTGAGACTATCACAGTGCAGGTGCATTTATACGGAGACTTGATTACACACAGGTGGATTGTATTTATCATCATTAGTCATTTAGGTCAACATTGGATCATTCAGAGATCCTCACTGAACTTCTAGAGAGAGTTTGCTGCACTGAAAGTAAAGGGGCTGAATAATTTTGCACGCCCAATTTTTAAGTTTTTGATTTGTTAAAAAAGTTATCCAATAAATGTCGTTCCACTTCATGATTGTGTCCCACTTGTTGTTGATTCTTCACAAAAAAAATACAGTTTTATATCTTTATGTTTGAAGCCTGAAATGTGGCAAAAGGTCGCAAAGTTCAAGGGGGCCGAATACTTTCGCAAGGCACTGTATTGATGAAGCCAGTGACTGATGTGGTGTACTCCTCAATGCCATCGGAAGAATCCCGGAACATGTTCCAGTCTGTGATAGCAAAAGAGTCCTGTAGTTTAGCATCTGCTTCATCTGACCATTTTTTTATAGACCGAGTCACTGGTGCTTCCTGCTTTAATTTTTGCTTGTAAGCAGGAATTAGGAGGATAGAGTTGTGGTCAGATTTACCAAATGGAGGGCGAGGGAGAGCTTTGTTCGCGTCTCTGTGTGTGGAGTACAGGTGAACAAGATTTTCTTTTGTATCCCTCTTGTTGCTCATTTAACATGTTGATGGAAATTTGGTAGAACTGATTTAAGAGACATCCGGCTCTTTGTCCTCTGTTCCTGCGTCGCCTCCTTTTGCAAATAACGGGATGATTTCACTGTCGGGTGTTTGGAGAAGGTCTTGTGTTTCTTGCTTGTTGAGGAAAAATCTTTGTCTAATCCGAGGTGAGTCATCGCTGTCCTGATATCTAGAATCTCTTTGTTGAATCCGAGGTGAGTCATCGCTGTCCTGATATCTAGAATCTCTTTGTTGAATCCGAGGTGAGTGATCGCTGTCCTGATATCTAGAATCTCTTTGTTGAATCCGAGGTGAGTCATCGCTGTCCTGATATCTAGAATCTCTTTGTCGAATCCGAGGTGAGTGATCACTGTCCTGATATCTAGAATCTCTTTGTCGAATCCGAGGTGAGTGATCGCTGTCCTGATATCCAGAAGCTCTTTGTCTAATCCGAGGTGAGTGATCGCTGTCCTGATATCTAGAATCTCTTTGTCGAATCCGAGGTGAGTGATCACTGTCCTGATATCTAGAATCTCTTTGTCGAATCCGAGGTGAGTGATCGCTGTCCTGATATCTAGAAGCTCTTTGTCTAATCCGAGGTGAGTGATCGCTGTCCTGATATCCAGAAGATCTTTGTTTAATCCGAGGTGAGTGATCGCTGTCCTGAAATCCAGAAGCTCTTAGTCTAATCCGTGGTGAGTGATCACTGTCCTGATATCCAGAAGCTCTTTGTCTAATCCGAGGTGAGTGATCGCTGGGCGGTTGGGCGCCTGTAAAACTGCTGCCATTTCTTCCGGCACCATTTTGAATGTTGTTGATCCATCCTCAGTTTTCTCCTTTCACAGCCATTAAACTCTATAACTATTTTAAAGTCACCGTTGGCCTCATGGGGAAATCTCTGAGTGCTTTCCTTCCTCTAGGGCAGGGTTTCCTAAACTCGGCACACCAAGAGGTGCAAGTTTTAGGTTTTGCCCTACCACTACACAGCTGATTCAAATAATCAACTGATCATCAAGCTTTGATCATCTGAATCAGTTGTGTAGTGTTAGGGCAAAAAAACAAAATGTCTACCACTTGGGGACCGAGGACTGAGGTTGGGAAACGCTGCTCTCTGGCAACTGAGTTAGGAAAGACGCCTGTATCTTTGTAGTGACTGGGTGTATTGATACACCAGCTTAAGTGTAATTCGCTCAAAGGGATATTCAATGTCTGCTTTTTTTAAATTTATTTTTTTACCCATCTACCAAATGAAATCAAATCAAATGTTATTGGTCACATACACGTTTTTATCAGATGTTATTGCAGATGAAGCAAAAAATGCTTGTACTTCTAGTTCCAACAGTGCAGTAATATCTAACACTTTACACAACATATACCCAGTACACACAAATCTAAGTAGGAATGAATTATGACTATATACATATGGACGAGCGATGTCAGAGCGGAACGAACTAAGATACAGTAGTATAGAATACAGGATATACATATGAGATGAGTAATGCATAGACTAAGATACAGTAGAATAGTATAGAATACAGGATATACATATGAGATGAGTAATACATAGACTAAGATACAGTAGAATAGTATAGAATACAGTATATACATATGAGATGAGTAATGCATAGACTAAGATACAGAAGTATAGAATACAGTATATACATATGAGATGAGTAATGCAAGATATGTAAACATTATTAAGTGAATGAGATATCGTGGAATAGTACTATTTTTAAATCTACCAATCGGTGCCCTTCTTTGCGAGGCATCGGAAAACCTCCCTGGTCTTTGTGGTTGAATCTGTGTTTGAAATTCACTGCTCAACTGAGGGACCTTACAGATAATTGTATGAGTGGGGTACAGAGATGAGGTAGTCATCCAAAAATCATGTTAAACACTATTATGGCACAGTAAATGTTTACTCCTGAGCTTGCCATAACCAAGGGGTTGAATTCTTATTAACTCAACATTTCAGCTTTTCATTTTTAATGAATTTGTAAAAAAATAAATATATGTATACATATCATTATATTATAATTATAATACCCATATTATAACCATATTAATAACCATATTATAATTCCACTTTGACATTATGTGCTATTGTGTGTAGGCCAGTGAAAATAAATCTCAGTTTAAACAATTTTAACTTCAGGCTGTTAACAACAAAATGTGGAAAAAGTCAAGGGGGTGTGAATACTTTCTGAAGGCACGTGTGTCTCTGGACAGATCTCCCTTGGGGTCTAATGACCTCAATATAAATAAAGAGTATAAAATGTGCTAGATAACGCAAAAGGGACTCAGTAGAGTAGAGATACATACCCGGAGAGTACCAGTACACCAGACACACAGCAGAGTAGAGATACATACCCAGAGAGAACCAGTAGACCAGACACACAGCAGAGTAGAGATACATACCCGGAGAGAACCAGTACACCAGACACACAGCAGAGTAGAGATACATACCCGGAGAGAACCAGTAGACCAGACACAGAGTAGAGTAGAGATGATAACACATGATCCTCCAGCGGTAGGCTGGTAAAGGCTCCAGGGCTGGGGTGTACATCCACACAGCGCTGCTGGTCCGAGGTGCTCAGACTGGGGATACAGAGAAGACCAAACCCCTGAGGGTGTCAGAGAGACCCATCAATACACATCTCTTCACAGTCTTCCTGGCTCTGAAAAGTCTCTATCGCACCCTCCCTTTCCCTCCCTGCTTTTCCCTCCCCTGTCTTGCTCGCCCCAGAACCCTCCCTCTCTTTCCTTTTCCTCTCTGCTCTCCTTCCTTCTTACTCCCTCTCTCTCTCCCTCTCTCTCTCCTTCTTACTCTCTCTCTCTTCCTCTCTCTCTCTCCCTCTCTCTCCTTCTTACTCCCTCTCTCTCTCTCCCTCTCTCTCTCCTTCTTACTCTCTCTCTCTTTCCCTCTCTCTCTCCTTCTTACTCTCTCTCTCTTCCTCTCTCTCTCTCCCCCTCTCTCTCTCCTTCTTACTCCCTCTCTCTCTCGCCCGCTCTCTCTCCTTCTTACTCTCTCTCTCTCTCTCTGCTCTCCCTCCTTCTCACTCTCTCTCTCTCTCCCACTCTCTCTCTCTCTCCTTCTTACTCCCTCTCTCTGCTCTCCCTCTCTCTCATTCTTACTTCCTCTCTCTCTCATTCTTACTCCCTCTCTCTCTCTCTCTTGTCTCTCGTGTCTCTCGTGTCTCTCTCTCTCTCTCTCTCTCGTCTCTCTCTCTGCTCTCTCTCTCTCTTGTCTCTCGTGTCTCTCTCTCTCTCTGCGTCTCTCTCTCTCTCTCTCTGCTCTCTTGTCTCTCATGTCTCTCTCTCTCTGCCTCTCTCTCCAGGCATTGGGAGTTACAGTTCCTTTTCCTGTTTCCTCTTCATGTCAGGATGGGAGGAAAAGAAAAGCCTCCCAGTCTGAACAGAACAATGCCATGATTTTAATTACCATTCCTAGGCTATATCCCAAACAGCACCCTATCCCCTATTTAGTGCACTATGCTGGACCATAGGACTCTGATGTAAAGTAGTGCACTACATAGGGCATAGGGTTCCATTTTGGGATGTATCCCTAAAGGCCCCTTGGGGAGGGTCCTTAGAACAGTCCTACAGAATAATAATCTGTTAGGGAGTGTCCATTAGAGACCAAAAACATCCTTGGATACAGAGGTTTATATACTGAAACAAAAGATATAAACGCAACATGCAACAATTTCAAACATTTTACTGAGTTACATTTCATATAAGGAAATGAGTCAATTGAAATAAATTCATTAGGTCCCTTAATCTATGGGTTTCACGTGACTGGGAGTACAGATATGCATCTGCTGGTCACAGATACCTTTAAAGAGAAAGGTAGGGTCTCCGCTGTTGATTGTGACCTGTGGAATGTTGTCCCACTCCTCTTGAATGCCTGTGCTAAATTGCTGGAAATTGGCAGGAACTGGAACACGCTGTCGTACACATCGATCTAGAGCATGCATGCAGGACATGGAAGAACTGGGACATGTTCAGCTTCCAGGATTTGTGTACAGACCCTTGTGACATGGGGCCGTGCATTATCATGCTGAAACATGAGGTGATGGCGGTTGGATGAATGGCAGGACAATGTGCCTCAGGATCTCGTCAGGGTATCTCTGCATTATCATGCTGAAACATGAGGTGATGGCGGTTGGATCAATGGCAGGACAATGAGCCTCGGGATCTCGTCAGGGTATCTCTGTGCATTCAAATTGCAATCGATAAAACGCAATTGTGTTCATTGTCTGTAGTTTATGTCTGCCCATACCATAATCGCTTGCCCACACGACGCCATACACAGGGTCTGCGATTGTGAGGCCATTTGGACGTTCTGCCAAATTCTCTAAAACGGTGTTGGAAGCTGTTTATGGTAGAGAAATGAACATTAAATTCTCTGGCAACAGTTCTGGTGGACATTCCTGCAGTCAGCTCTCTCAACATTTTAGATATCTGTGGCGTGGTGTTGTGTGACAAACCTGCACATTTTAGAGTGGCCTTGTATTGTCCACAGCACAAGGTGCACCTGTGCAATGTTCATGCTATTTAATCAGCTTCTTGATATGCCACACCTGTCAGGTGGATGGATTATCTTGGTAAAGGAGAAATGCTCACTAAAAGGGATGTTAGCAAATTTATGGACAACATTTTAGAGAAATAAGCCTTTTGTTCATGTGGACAATTTCAGGGATCTTTTATTTCAGCTCATGAAACATGGGACCAACACTTTACATGTTACATGCGTTTATATTTTTGTTCAGTATATATATACACAGTTGAAGTCGGAAGTTTACATACACCTCAGCCAAATAAACTCTAACTCAGTTTTTCACAATTGTGGAGGTCTACAATTTTTTCTCTGAGGTCTTGGCTCATTTCTTTTGATTTTACCATGATGTCAAGCAAAGAGGCACTGAGTTTGAAGGTAGGCCTTGAAATAAGTCCACAGGTGCACCTCCAATTGTCTCAAATGATGTCAATTAGCCTATCAGAAGCTTCTAAAGTCATGACATCATTTTCTGGAATTTTCCAAGCTTTTTAAAGGCACAGTCAACTTAGTGTATGTAAACTTCTGACCCACTGGAATTGTGAATTATAGGTGAATGAATTATATATACAATGAATTATAGGTGAAATAATCTGTCTGTAAACATTTGTTGGAAAAATAACTTGCGTCATGTGTAACAGGGTTGGTTATGTTTCCACTTGCCTCTATAGAAATGTGTATTTAATGTTCAATCATGTACAAAGTAGATGTCCTAACCGACTTGCCAAAACTATAGTTTGTTGACAAGAAAATTGTGCAGTGGTTGAAAAATGAGTTTTAATGACTCCAACCTAAGTGGATGTAAACTTCTGACTTCAACTGTATTTATTTATATACGGTGGCCTATGTTCCCTCAGGAGTAGGTCAAAAGTTTATGTATAAGCAGGAACCGCACTGACTCACTGTGGTTTCCTGACACTCGCAGGTTGCTCTGGGAACGAAGAGGAGTTGTGTGGAGACACCAGGGTAGGGTTAGTAAAAGCTCTAGCAGCCTGTAAATTCAATTTCATTTAAATGTAAAAGCTTTATTGGCATGGGAAACATATGTTTACAATGTTAAAGCAAGTGAAGTAGATAATAAACAATATATATACAGTGCCTTGAGAAAGTATTCGGCCCCCTTGAACTTTGCGACTTAAACTTTACACTTACAAAAAGTTCGAAAATAATAAATACATTTTAAATGTCGTATTATGTCTACATGCAGTGTTGTAATGACGTGCAAATAGTTAAAGTACAAATGTACAAAAGGATAAGCATAAATATGGGTTGTATTTACAGTGGTGTTTGTTCTTCACTGGTTGCCCTTTTCTTGTGGCAACAGGTTACAAATCTTGCTGCTGTGATGTCACACCGTGGTGTTTAACCCAGTAGATATGGGAGTTTATCAAAATTGGATTTGTTTTCAAATTATTTGTGGATCTGTGTAATCTGAGGGAAATATGTCTCTCTAATATGGTCATACATTGGACAGGAGGTTAGGAAGTACAGCTCAGTTTCCACCTCATTTTGTGGGCAGTGTGCACATAGCCTGTCTTCTCTTGAGAGCCAGGTCTGCCTACGGCAGCCTTTCTCAATAGCAAGGCTATACTCACTGAGTCTGTACATAGTCAAAGATTTCCTTAAGTTTGGTTCAGTCACAGTGGTCAGGTATTCTGCCACTGTGGCCAGGTATTCTGCCACTGTGTACTCTCTGTTTAGGGACAAATAGCATTCGAGTTTGCTCTGTTTTTTGGTAAATTATTTTCAATGTGTCAAGTAATTATCTTTTTGTTTTCTCATGATTTGGTTGGGTCTAATTGTGTTGTTGTCCTGGGGCTCTGTGGGGTGTGTTTGTGTTTGTGAACAGAGCCCCAGGACCAGCTTGCTTAGGGGACTCTTCTCCAGGTTCATCTCTCTGTAGGTGATGTCTTTGATATGGAAGGTTTAGGAATCACTTCCTTTTAGGTGGTTGTAGAATTTAACATCTCTTTTCTGGATTTTGATCATTAGTGGGTATCGGCCTAATTCTGCTCTGCATGCATTATGTGGTGTTCTACATCGTACACAGAAGATATTTTTGCAGAATTCTACATGCAGAGTCTAAAATTCTCATCCCGTCAGTAGAGGATCCCTTCCTCACCATCTTAAATATGCCCCATTCAAGAAATTTAGAACCAGGAACAGATATAGCCCTTGGTTCTCTCCAGACCTGACCGCCCTTAACCAACACAAAAACATCCTATGGCGTTCTGCATTAGCATTGAACAGCCCCCGTGATATGCAACTTTTCAGGGAAGCTAGAAACCAATACACACAGGCAGTTAGAATTGCTAAGGCTAGCTTTTTCAAGCAGAAATTTGCTTCCTGCAACACAAACTCAAAAAAAGTTCTCGGACACTGTAAAGTCCATGGAGAATAAGAGCACCTCCTCCCAGCTGCCCACTGCACTGAGGATAGGAAGCACTGTCACCACCGATAAATCCACTATAATTGAGAATTTCAATAAACATTTCTCTACGGCTGGCCATGCTTTCCACCTGGCTACCCCTACCCCGGTCAACGGCACTGCACCCCCCACAGCAACTCGCCCAAGCCTTACCCATTTCTCCTTCTCCCAAATCCAGTCAGCTGATGTTCTGAAAGAGCCGCAAAATCTGGACCCCTACAAATCAGCCGGGATAGACAATCTGGGCCCTTTCTTTCTAAAATTATCTGCCGAAATTGTTGCCACCCCTATTACTAGCCTGTTCAACCTCTCTTTCGTGTCGTCTGAGATTCCCAAAGATTGGAAAGCAGCTTCGGTCATCCCCCTCTTCAAAGGGGAGGACACTCTTGACCCAAACTGTTATAGACCTAAATCTATCCTACCCTGCCTTTCTAAGGTCTTCGAAAGCCAAGTCAACAAACAGATTACCGACCATTTCGAATCTCACCATACCTTCTCCGCTATGCAATCTGGTTTCAGAGCTGGTCATGGGTGCACCTCAGCCACGCTCAAGGTCCTAAACGATATCTTAACCGCCATCGATAAAAAACAATACTGTGCAGCCGTATTCATTGACCTGGCTAAGGCTTTCCACTCTGTCAATCACCACATCCTCATCGGCAGCCTCGACAGCCTTGGTTTCTCAAATGACTGCCTCGCCTGATTCACCAACTACTTCTCTGATAGAGTTCAGTGTGTCAAATCGGAGGGCCTGTTGTCCGGACCTCTGGCAGTCTCTATGGGGGTGCCACAGGGTTAAATTCTTGGACCGACTCTCTTCTCTGTATACATCAATGATGTCGCTCTTGCTGCTGGTGAGTCTCTGATCCACCTCTACGCAGACGACACCATTCTGTATACTTCTGGCCCTTCTATGGACACTGTGTTAACAACCCTCCAGGCAAGCTTCAATGCCATTCAACTCTCCTTTCGTGGCCTCCAATTGCTCTTAAATACAAGTAAAACGAAATGCATGCTCTTCAACCGATCGCTGCCTGCACCTGCCCGCCTGTCCAACATCACTACTCTGGACGGCTCTGACTTAGAATACGTGGATAACTACAAATACCTAGGTGTCTGGTTAGACTGTAAACTCTCCTTCCAGACTCACGTCAAACATCTCCAATCCAAAGTTAAATCTAGAATTGGCTTCCTATTTCGCAACAAATTTCACTCATGCTGCCAAACATACCCTTGTAAAACTGAACATCTTACCAATCCTCGACTTCGGCGATGTCATTTACAAAATAGCCTCCAATAAATACCCTACTCAACAAATTCGATGCAGTCTATCACAGTGCCATCCGTTTTGTCACCAAAGCCCCTCTCGTTGGCTGGCCCACACTTCATACTCGTCGCCACTGGCTCATCTACAAGACCCTGCTAGGTAAAATCCATCCTTATCTCAGCTCGCTGGTCACCATAGTAGTAGCACACGCTCCAGCAGATCTTTTATTTTTATTTGACCTTTATTTAACTAGGAAAGTCAGTTAAGAACAAATTCTTATTTTCAATGACGGCCTAGGAACAGTGGGTTAACTGCCTGTTCAGGGGCAGAACAACATATTTGTACCTTGTCAGCTCGGGTGTTTGAACTTGCAACCCTCCGGTTACTAGTCCAACGCTCTAACCACTAGGCTACCCTGCCGCCCCATCTCTGGTCACCCCCAAAACCAATTCCCCCTTTGGCCGCCTCTCCTTCCAGTTCTCTGCTGCCAATGACTGGAACGAACTACAAAAATCTCTGATACTGGAAACACATCTCCCTCACTAGCTTTAAGCACCAGCTGTCAGAGTAGCTCACAGATTACTGCACCTGTACATAGCCCATCTATAATTTAGCCCAAACAACTACCTCTTTCCCTACAGTATTTATTTATTTATTTTGCTCCTTTGCACCCCATTATATCTATCTCTACTTTGCACATTCTTCCACTGCAAATCTACCATTCCAGTGTTTTACTTGCTATATTGTATTTACTTTGCCACCATGGCCTTTTTTTTTTGCCTTATCTCACCTCACTTACTCACATTGTATATAGACTTATTTTTTTACTGTATTATTGACTGTATGTTTGTTTTACTCCATGTGTAACTCTGTGTTGTTGTATGTGTCGAACTGCTTTGCTTTATCTTGGCCAGGTCGCAAATGAGAACTTGTTCTCAACTTGCCTACCTGGTTAAATGAAGGTGAAATAAATAAAAATAAATAAAAAATGGTGTTTGGCCCATTTTGGGAATTCTTGGTTGGTGAGTAGACCCCAGACCTCACAACCATATAGGGCAATGGGTTCTATAACCGATTCAATTTTTTTTTTGCCAGATCCTAATTGGTACAGTATGTCGAATTTTATGTTCCTTTGATGGCATAGAATGCCCTTCTTGCCTTGTCTCTCAGATCGTTCACAGCTTTGTGTAAGTTACCTGTGGCGCTGATGTTTAGGCCGAGGTATGGATCGTTTATTGTGTGCTCTAGGGCAACAGTGTCTAGATTGAATTTGTATTTGTGGTCCTGGTGACTGGACCTTTTTTTGGAACACCATTATTTTGGTCTTACTGAGATTTACTGTCAGGGCCCAGGTCTGGCAGAATCTGCGCAGAAGATCTAGGTGCTGCTGTAGGCTCTCCTTGGTTGGTGACAGAAGCACCAGATCATCAGCAAATAGTAGACACTTGACTTCAGGTTCTAGTAGGGTGAGGCCGGGTGCTGCAGACTTTTTTAGTGCCCTCGCCAATTCGTTGATATAAATGTTGAAGAGGGTGGGGCTTAAGCCGCATCCCTGTCTCACCCCTCGGCCCTGTGGAAGAAATGTGTGTGTTTTTTGCCTATTTTAACTGCACACTTGCTGTTTGTGTACATGGATTGTATAATGTTGTATGTTTTTCCCCCAACACCACTTTCCATCAATTTGTATAGCAGACCCTTACGCCAAATTGAGTCAAAGGCTTTTTTGAAATCAACAAAGCATTGGAAGACTTGCCTTTGCCTTTGTTTGTTTGTTTGTCAATTAGGCTGTGCAGGGTGAATGCGTGGTCTATCGTACGATAATTTGGTAAAAAATCAAATTTGACATTTGCTCAGTACATTGTTTTCACTGGGAAAATGTACGAGTCTGCTGTTAATGATAATGCAGAGGATTTTCCCAAGGTTGCTGTTGACGCATATCCCACGGTAGTTATTGGGGTCAAATTTGTCTCCATTTTTGTGGATTGGGGTGATCAGTCCTTGGTTCCAAATTATGGGGAAGATGCCAGAGCTAAGGATGATGTTAAAGAGTTTAAGTATAACCAATTGGAATTTGGTATCTGTATATATAACATCAATACCATAGGCCCCTTTGGGGTTGGAGGGTTTGTATTTTGTCCTGTAGTTCATTCAATGTAATTGAAGAATCCAGTGGGTTCTGGTCGTCTTTAATAGTTGATTCTAAGATCTGTATTTGATCATGTATATGTTTTTGCTGTTTGTTCTATGTTGTAGAGCCAAAAAGATTGGAGAAGTGGTTTACCCATATCTCAGTTTTGGATAGATGATTATTTGTGTTGTTGTTTGTTTAGTGTTTTCCAATTAACACAGAAGTGGTTAGAGTCTATGGATTCTTCAATTACATTGATTTGAATTCTGACGTGCTGTTCCTTCTTTTGCCATAGTGTTTCTATATTGTTTTAGTGATTCACCATAGTGAAGGCGTAGACTCAGGTTTTTCCGGGTCTCTATGTTTTTGTTTGGACAGGTTTCTCAATTTCTTTCTCAAATTGTTGCATTCTTCATCAAACCATTTGTCATTGTTGTTCATTTTATTCGCTTATCTATTTGAGATTTCTCTCCCTGTTAATAAGAGCTCTAGTAGCCTCCCTCTCCCTGCTAATAAGAGCTCTAGCAGCCTCTCCCCCTGTTAATAAGAGCTCTAGCAGCCTCCCTCTCCCTGTAATTAAGAGCTCTAGCAGCCTCCCTCTCCCTGCTAATAAGAGCTCTAGCAACCTCTCTCTCCCTGTTAATAAGAGCTCTAGCAGCCTCTCTCCCTGTTAAGAGCTCTAGCAGCCTCCCTCTCCCTGCTAATAAGAGCTCTAGCAGCCTCCCTCTCCGTGCTAATAAGAGCTCTAGCAGCCTCTCTCCCTGTTAGTAAGAGCTCTAGCAGCCTCGCTCTCCCTGCTATAATAAGAGCTCTAGCAGCCTCCCTCTCCCTGCTAATAAGAGCTCTAGCAGCATCTCTCTCCCTGTTAATAAGAGCTCTGGTTTCTACTGTTAGACACAAGGGCCAATTACCCCAGTCCCTCTGGCAAATAGTCCCTCACCACTATTCACAGTATTAACCCAGCTGTAGCATATAGTCCCTCACCACTATTAACCAGCTGTAGCAGATAGTCCCTCACCACTATTCACAGTATTAACCCAGCTGTAGCAGATAGTCCCTCACCACTATTAACCCAGCTGTAGCAGATAGTCCCTCACCACTATTAACCAGCTGTAGAATATAGTCCCTCACCACTATTCACAGTATTCATCCAGCTGTAGCAGATACTCCCTCACCACTATTAACCAGCTGTAGCAGATAGTCCCTCACCACTATTAACCAGCTGTAGCATATAGTCCCCTCACCACTATTAACCCAGCTGTAGCATATAGTCCCTCACCACTATTAACCCAGCTGTAGCATATAGTCCCTCACCACTATTCACAGTATTCACCCAGCTGTAGCAGATTGTCCCTCACCACTATTAACCCAGCTGTAGCATATAGTCCCTCACCACTATTAACCCAGCTGTAGCATATAGTCCCTCACCACTATTCACAGTATTCACCCAGCTGTAGCAGATAGTCCCTCACCACTATTCACCCAGCTGTAGCAGATACTCCCTCACCACTATTAACCCAGCTGTAGCAGATAGTCCCTCACCACTATTAACCCAGCTGTAGCATATAGTCCCTCACCACTATTCACCCAGCTGTAGCAGATAGTCCCTCACCACTATTCACCCAGCTGTAGCAGATAGTCCCTCACCACTATTAACCCAGCTGTAGAATATAGTCCCTCACCACTATTCACAGTATTAACCACCTGTAGCATATAGTCCCTCACCACTATTCACCCAGCTGTAGAATATAGTCCCTCACCACTATTCACCCAGCTGTAGCATATAGTCCCTCACCACTATTCACAGTATTAACCCAGATGTAGCAGATAGACCCTCACCACTATTAACCAGCTGTAGAATATAGTCCCTCACCACTATTAACCAGCTGTAGCATATAGTCCCTCACCACTATTCACAGTATTCACCCAGCTGTAGCAGATAGTCCCTCACCACTATTAACCCAGCTGTAGCATATAGTCCCCTCACCACTATTCACCCAGCTGTAGCATATAGTCCCTCACCACTATTAACCCAGCTGTAGCAGATACTCCCTCACCACTATTAACCAGCTGTAGCAGATACTCCCTCACCACTATTAACCCAGCTGTAGCAGATAGTCCCTCACCACTATTAACCAGCTGTAGCAGATAGTCCCTCACCACTATTCACCCAGCTGTAGCATATAGTCCCCTCACCACTATTCACCCAGCTGTAGCATATAGTCCCCTCACCACTATTCACCCAGCTGTAGCATATAGTCCCCTCACCACTATTAACCCAGCTGTAGCAGATACTCCCTCACCACTATTAACCCAGCTGTAGCAGATAGTCCCTCACCACTATTCACCCAGCTGTAGCATATAGTCCCCTCACCACTATTAACCCAGATGTAGCAGATAGACCCTCACCACTATTAACCCAGCTGTAGCAGATAGTCCCTCACCACTATTAACCAGCTGTAGAATATAGTCCCTCACCACTATTCACAGTATTCACCCAGATGTAGCAGATAGTCCCTCACCACTATTCACAGTATTCACCCAGCTGTAGCAGATAGTCCCTCACCACTATTAACCAGCTGTAGCAGATATTCCCTCACCACTATTAACCCAGCTGTAGCAGATAGTCCCTCACCACTATTAACCCAGCTGTAGCAGATAGTCCCTCACCACTATTAACCAGCTGTAGCAGATAGTCCCTCACCACTATTCACAGTATTAACCCAGATGTAGCAGATAGTCCCTCACCACTATTAACCAGCTGTAGCAGATAGACCCTCACCACTATTAACCAGCTGTAGAATATAGTCCCTCACCACTATTAACCCAGCTGTAGAATATAGTCCCTCACCACTATTAACCCAGCTGTAGCATATAGTCCCCTCACCACTATTCACCCAGATGTAGCAGATAGTCCCTCACCACTATTAACCAGCTGTAGAATATAGTCCCTCACCACTATTAACCCAGCTGTAGCAGATAGTCCCTCACCACTATTAACCCAGCTGTAGCATATAGTCCCTCACCACTATTAACCCAGCTGTAGCATATAGTCCCTCACCACTATTAACCCAGCTGTAGCATATAGTCCCTCACCACTATTAACCCAGCTGTAGCAGATAGTCCCTCACCACTATTAACCCAGCTGTAGCATATAGTCCCTCACCACTATTAACCCAGCTGTAGCAGATAGTCCCTCACCACTATTCACAGTATTCACCCAGATGTAGAATATAGTCCCTCACCACTATTAACCAGCTGTAGCAGATAGTCCCTCACCACTATTAACCAGCTGTAGCAGATAGTCCCTCACCACTATTAACCAGCTGTAGCAGATAGTCCCTCACCACTATTAACCAGCTGTAGAATATAGTCCCTCACCACTATTAACCCAGCTGTAGAATATAGTCCCTCACCACTATTAACCCAGCTGTAGCATATAGTCCCTCACAGCTATTCACCCAGATGTAGAATATAGTCCCTCACCACTATTAACCAGCTGTAGCAGATAGTCCCTCACCACTATTAACCAGCTGTAGCAGATAGTCCCTCACCACTATTAACCAGCTGTAGCAGATAGTCCCTCACCACTATTAACCAGCTGTAGAATATAGTCCCTCACCACTATTAACCCAGCTGTAGCAGATAGTCCCTCACCACTATTAACCCAGCTGTAGCATATAGTCCCTCACCACTATTAACCCAGCTGTAGAATATAGTCCCTCACCACTATTAACCAGCTGTAGCAGATAGTCCCTCACCACTATTAACCAGCTGTAGCAGATAGTCCCTCACCACTATTCACAGTATTCACCCAGATGTAGAATATAGTCCCTCACCACTATTAACCAGCTGTAGCAGATAGTCCCTCACCACTATTAACCAGCTGTAGCATATAGTCCCTCACCACTATTCACAGTATTCACCCAGATGTAGAATATAGTCCCTCACCACTATTAACCAGCTGTAGCAGATAGTCCCTCACCACTATTAACCAGCTGTAGCAGATAGTCCCTCACCACTATTAACCAGCTGTAGCAGATTGTCCCTCACCACTATTCATCCAGCTGTAGCAGATAGTCCCTCACCACTATTAACCAGCTGTAGAATATAGTCCCTCACCACTATTAACCAGCTGTAGCAGATATTCCCTCACCACTATTCACCCAGCTGTAGAATATAGTCCCTCACCACTATTCACAGTATTCACCCAGCTGTAGCAGATTGTCCTTAACCAGTATTCATCCAGCTGTAGCAGATAGTCCCTCACCACTATTCACCCAGCTGTAGCAGATACTCCCTCACCACTATTAACCCAGCTGTAGCAGATTGTCCCTCACCACTATTCACCCAGCTGTAGCAGATATTCCCTCACCACTATTAACCCAGCTGTAGCAGATTGTCCCTCACCACTATTCATCCAGCTGTAGCAGATAGTCCCTCACCACTATTAACAAGCTGTAGCAGATTGTCCCTCACCACTATTCATCCAGCTGTAGCAGATACTCCCTCACCACTATTAACCCAGCTGTAGCAGATTGTCCCTCACCACTATTAACCAGCTGTAGCAGATTGTCCCTCACCACTATTCATCCAGCTGTAGTAGATAGTCCCTCACCACTATTAACCAGCTGTAGAATATAGTCCCTCACCACTATTAACCAGCTGTAGCAGATAGTCCCTCACCACTATTCACCCAGCTGTAGAATATAGTCCCTCACCACTATTCACCCAGCTGTAGCAGATTGTCGCTCACCACTATTCACCCAGCTGTAGCAGATAGTCCCTCACCACTATTAACCCAGCTGTAGCAGATAGTCCCTCACCACTATTCACCCAGCTGTAGCAGATAGTCCCTCACCACTATTAACCCAGATGTAGCAGATAGTCCCTCACCACTATTAATCAGTTGTAGCAGATTGTCCCTCACCACTATTCACAGTATTCACCCAGCTGTAGCATATAGTCCCTCACCACTATTCACAGTATTCACCCAGCTGTAGCATATAGTCCCTCACCACTATTCACAGTATTCACCCAGCTGTAGCAGATAGTCCCTCACCACTATTCACCCAGCTGTAGCAGATAGTCCCTCACCACTATTAACCAGCTGTAGCAGATTGTCCCTCACCACTATTCACAGTATTCACCCAGCTGTAGCATATAGTCCCTCACCACTATTCACAGTATTCACCCAGCTGTAGCATATAGTCCCTCACCACTATTCACAGTATTCACCCAGCTGTAGCATATAGTCCCTAACCACTATTCACAGTATTCACCCAGCTGTAGCAGATAGTCCCTCACCACTATTCACCCAGCTGTAGCAGAGTGTCCCTCACCACTATTAACCAGCTGTAGCAGATTGTCCCTCACCACTATTCACAGTATTCACCCAGCTGTAGCATATAGTCCCTCACCACTATTCACAGTATTCACCCAGCTGTAGCATATAGTCCCTCACCACTATTCACAGTATTCACCCAGCTGTAGCAGATAGTCCCTCACCACTATTCACAGTATTCACCCAGCTGTAGCATATAGTCCCTCACCACTATTCACAGTATTCACCCAGCTGTAGAATATAGTCCCTCACCACTATTCACAGTATTCACCCAGCTGTAGCATATAGTCCCTAACCACTATTCACAGTATTCACCCAGCTGTAGCAGATAGTCCCTCACCACTATTCACCCAGCTGTAGCAGAGTGTCCCTCACCACTATTAACCAGCTGTAGCAGATTGTCCCTCACCACTATTCACAGTATTCACCCAGCTGTAGCATATAGTCCCTCACCACTATTCACAGTATTCACCCAGCTGTAGCATATAGTCCCTCACCACTATTCACAGTATTCACCCAGCTGTAGCAGATAGTCCCTCACCACTATTCACAGTATTCACCCAGCTGTAGCATATAGTCCCTCACCACTATTCACAGTATTCACCCAGCTGTAGCATATAGTCCCTCACCACTATTAACCCAGCTGTAGCAGATATTCCCTCACCACTATTCACCCAGCTGTAGCAGATACTCCATCACCACTATTAACCCAGCTGTAGCAGATAGTCCCTCACCACTATTCACCCAGCTGTAGCATATAGTCCCTCACCACTATTAACCCAGCTGTAGCAGATAGTCGCTCACCACTATTAACCCAGCTGTAGCAGATAGTCCCTCACCACTATTAACCCAGCTGTAGCATATAGTCCCTCACCACTATTAACCCAGCTGTAGCAGATACTCCCTCACCACTATTAACCCAGCTGTAGCAGATAGTCCCTCACCACTATTTAACCAGCTGTAGAATATAGTCCCTCACCACTATTAACCCAGCTGTAGCAGATAGTCCCTCACCACTATTCACCCAGCTGTAGCAGATAGTCCCTCACCACTATTAACCCAGCTGTAGCAGATATTCCCTCACCACTATTAACCAGCTGTAGCAGATAGTCCCTCACCACTATTAACCAGCTGTAGCAGATAGTCCCTCACCACTATTAACCCAGCTGTAGCAGATAGTCCCTCACCACTATTAACCCAGATGTAGCAGATAGTCCCTCACCACTATTCACCCAGCTGTAGCATATAGTCCCTCACCACTATTCACCCAGCTGTAGCAGAGTGTCCCTCACCACTATTAACCAGCTGTAGCAGATTGTCCCTCACCACTATTCACAGTATTCACCCAGCTGTAGCATATAGTCCCTCACCACTATTCACAGTATTCACCCAGCTGTAGCATATAGTCCCTCACCACTATTCACAGTATTCACCCAGCTGTAGCAGATAGTCCCTCACCACTATTCACAGTATTCACCCAGCTGTAGCATATAGTCCCTCACCACTATTCACAGTATTCACCCAGCTGTAGAATATAGTCCCTCACCACTATTCACAGTATTCACCCAGCTGTAGCATATAGTCCCTAACCACTATTCACAGTATTCACCCAGCTGTAGCAGATAGTCCCTCACCACTATTCACCCAGCTGTAGCAGAGTGTCCCTCACCACTATTAACCAGCTGTAGCAGATTGTCCCTCACCACTATTCACAGTATTCACCCAGCTGTAGCATATAGTCCCTCACCACTATTCACAGTATTCACCCAGCTGTAGCATATAGTCCCTCACCACTATTCACAGTATTCACCCAGCTGTAGCAGATAGTCCCTCACCACTATTCACAGTATTCACCCAGCTGTAGCATATAGTCCCTCACCACTATTCACAGTATTCACCCAGCTGTAGCATATAGTCCCTCACCACTATTAACCCAGCTGTAGCAGATATTCCCTCACCACTATTAACCCAGCTGTAGCAGATACTCCATCACCACTATTAACCCAGCTGTAGCAGATAGTCCCTCACCACTATTCACCCAGCTGTAGCATATAGTCCCTCACCACTATTAACCCAGCTGTAGCAGATAGTCGCTCACCACTATTAACCCAGCTGTAGCAGATAGTCCCTCACCACTATTAACCCAGCTGTAGCATATAGTCCCTCACCACTATTAACCCAGCTGTAGCAGATACTCCCTCACCACTATTAACCCAGCTGTAGCAGATAGTCCCTCACCACTATTTAACCAGCTGTAGAATATAGTCCCTCACCACTATTAACCCAGCTGTAGCAGATAGTCCCTCACCACTATTCACCCAGCTGTAGCAGATAGTCCCTCACCACTATTAACCCAGCTGTAGCAGATATTCCCTCACCACTATTAACCAGCTGTAGCAGATAGTCCCTCACCACTATTAACCAGCTGTAGCAGATAGTCCCTCACCACTATTAACCCAGCTGTAGCAGATAGTCCCTCACCACTATTAACCCAGATGTAGCAGATAGTCCCTCACCACTATTCACCCAGCTGTAGCATATAGTCCCTCACCACTATTCACAGTATTCACCCAGCTGTAGCATATAGTCCCTCACCACTATTCACAGTATTCACCCAGCTGTAGCATATAGTCCCTCACCACTATTAACCAGCTGTAGCATATAGTCCCTCACCACTATTCACAGTATTCACCCAGCTGTAGCAGATAGTCCCTCACCACTATTAACCCAGCTGTAGCATATAGTCCCTCACCACTATTAACCCAGCTGTAGCATATAGTCCCTCACCACTATTCATCCAGCTGTAGCAGATAGTCCCTCACCACTATTAACCCAGCTGTAGCATATAGTCCCTCACCACTATTAACCCAGCTGTAGCATATAGTCCCTCACCACTATTAACCAGCTGTAGCAGATAGTCCCTCACCACTATTCACCCAGCTGTAGCATATAGTCCCTCACCACTATTAACCCAGCTGTAGCAGATAGTCCCTCACCACTACTAACCCAGCTGTAGCAGATAGTCCCTCACCACTATTAACCCAGCTGTAGCATATAGTCCCTCACCACTATTAACCCAGCTGTAGCAGATACTCCCTCACCACTATTAACCCAGCTGTAGCATATAGTCCCTCACCATTGTTCACCCAGCTGTAGCAGATAGTCCCTCACCACTATTAACCCAGCTGTAGCATATAGTCCCCTCACCACTATTAACCCAGCTGTAGCAGATAGTCCCTCACCACTATTAACCCAGCTGTAGCAGATAGTCCCTCACCACTATTCACCCAGCTGTAGCATATAGTCCCTCACCACTATTAACCCAGCTGTAGCAGATACTCCCTCACCACTATTAACCCAGCTGTAGCATATAGTCCCCTCACCACTATTAACCCAGCTGTAGCATATAGTCCCCTCACCACTATTAACCCAGCTGTAGCAGATAGTCCCTCACCACTATTAACCCAGCTGTAGCAGATACTCCCTCACCACTATTAACCCAGCTGTAGCAGATAGTCCCTCACCACTATTCACCCAGCTGTAGCATATAGTCCCTCACATCTATTAACCCAGCTGTAGCAGATATTCCCTCACCACTATTCACCCAGCTGTAGCAGATAGTCCCTCACCACTATTAACCCAGCTGTAGCATATAGTCCCTCACCACTATTAACCCAGCTGTAGCAGATAGTCCCTCACCACTATTCACCCAGCTGTAGCATATAGTCCCTCACCACTATTAACCCAGCTGTAGCAGATATTCCCTCACCACTATTCACCCAGCTGTAGCAGATAGTCCCTCACCACTATTCACCCAGCTGTAGCATATAGTCCCTCACCACTATTAACCAGCTGTAGCAGATAGTCCCTCACCACTATTAACCCAGCTGTAGCAGATAGTCCCTCACCACTATTAACCCAGATGTAGCAGATAGTCCCTCACCACTATTAACCCAGCTGTAGCATATAGTCCCTCACCACTATTCACAGTATTAACCCAGCTGTAGAATATAGTCCCTCACCACTATTAACCAGCTGTAGCAGATAGTCCCTCACCACTATTCACAGTATTAACCCAGCTGTAGCAGATACTCCCTCACCACTATTAACCCAGCTGTAGCATATAGTCCCCTCACCACTATTAACCCAGCTGTAGAATATAGTCCCTCACCACTATTCACAGTATTAACCCAGCTGTAGAATATAGTCCCTCACCACTATTCACAGTATTAACCCAGCTGTAGAATATAGTCCCTCACCACTATTAACCAGCTGTAGAATATAGTCCCTCACCACTATTCACAGTATTAACCCAGCTGTAGAATATAGTCCCTCACCACTATTAACCAGCTGTAGAATATAGTCCCTCACCACTATTAACCAGCTGTAGAATATAGTCCCTCACCACTATTCACAGTATTAACCCAGCTGTAGAATATAGTCCCTCACCACTATTAACCAGCTGTAGAATATAGTCCCTCACCACTATTCACAGTATTAACCCAGCTGTAGAATATAGTCCCTCACCACTATTAACCAGCTGTAGCAGATAGTCCCTCACCACTATTCACAGTATTAACCCAGCTGTAGAATATAGTCCCTCACCACTATTCACAGTATTCACCCAGCTGTAGCAGATAGTCCCTCACCACTATTAACCCAGCTGTAGCAGATAGTCCCTCACCACTATTAACCCAGCTGTAGCAGATAGTCCCTCACCACTATTAACCCAGCTGTAGCAGATAGTCCCTCACCACTATTAACCCAGCTGTAGCATATAGTCCCTCACCACTATTCACCCAGCTGTAGCAGATAGTCCCTCACCACTATTAACCAGCTGTAGCAGATAGTCCCTCACCACTATTAACCCAGCTGTAGCAGATAGTCCCTCACCACTATTCACCCAGCTGTAGCAGATAGTCCCTCACCACTATTAACCCAGCTGTAGCAGATAGTCCCTCACCACTATTAACCAGCTGTAGCAGATACTCCCTCACCACTATTAACCCAGCTGTAGCATATAGTCCCCTCACCACTATTAACCCAGCTGTAGCATATAGTCCCCTCACCACTATTCACCCAGCTGTAGCAGATAGTCCCTCACCACTATTAACCAGCTGTAGCATATAGTCCCTCACCACTATTAACCCAGCTGTAGCAGATACTCCCTCACCACTATTAACCCAGCTGTAGCATATAGTCCCTCACCACTATTCACCCAGCTGTAGCAGATAGTCCCTCACCACTATTAACCCAGCTGTAGCATATAGTCCCTCACCACTATTAACCCAGCTGTAGCAGATAGTCCCTCACCACTATTCACCCAGCTGTAGCATATAGTCCCTCACCACTATTAACCAGCTGTAGCATATAGTCCCTCACCACTATTAACCAGCTGTAGCAGATAGTCCCTCACCACTATTAACCAGCTGTAGCATATAGTCCCTCACCACTATTCACCCAGCTGTAGCAGATAGTCCCTCACCACTATTAACCCAGCTGTAGCATATAGTCCCTCACCACTATTAACCAGCTGTAGCAGATCCCTCACCAGACATGTGTATTGAGTAAGAGCTCCACGCTGATCTCCCCTCGCCACTCTATCAAGCCAGAGTTCAGCTCCCTGACACTGGAAATCCCCTGAGGCATCTGCTGCTCACCCAAACCCAACTGAGGAATGGTGTGTGTGTGTGTGTGTGTGTGTGTGTGTGTGTGTGTGTGTGTGTGTGTGTGTGTGTGTGTGTGTGTGTGTGTGTGTGTGTGTGTGTGTGTGTGTGTGTGTGTGTGTGTGTGTGTGTGTGTGTGTGTGTCTGTGTCTGTGTCTGTGTGTCCTGGCTCCTGTCCTACTCCAGACAGGCTAAGGAGGCTCTCTTTCCCCTTGGCCCCCAGACACGTGCACACACTCACACACAAAGACAAACACACTCGAAGAGTGGTTGGGTGGAGGAACTGGGCTGAGCTGAGGAACACTGGGCAGCACACCATCCTGGCCCTCTGGCTGATAAAGAGGGGAGGAGGAAACCAATAGCCTTAAAACAATAGTGTTATCAGCAGGCTGTGGAGTTCCTGTCCAATGTTAACCCCTACTGACCCAACACTGAGCTGTTACAACCCCTACTGACCCAACACTGAGCTGCTCCAACAGGGGACTGACATGTTAACCTCTACTGACCCAACACTGAGGTGTTACAACCCTCACTGACCCAACACTGAGCTGTTACAACCCCTACTGACCCAACACTGAGCTGTTACAACCCCTACTGACCCAACACTGAGCTGTTACAACCCCTACTGACCCAACACTGAGCTGCTCCAACAGGGGACTGACATGTTAACCTCTACTGACCCAACACTGAGCTGCTACAACCTCTACTGACCCAACACTGAGCTGCTACAACCTCTACTGACCCAACACTGAGCTGCTACAACCTCTACTGGCCCAACACTGAGCTGCTACAACCTCTACTGACCCAACATTGAGCTGTTAGAACCTCTACTGACCCAACACTGAGCTGTTACAACCTCTACTGGCCCAACACTGAGCTGTTAGAACCCCTACTGACCTAACACTGAGCTGTTACAAACCCTACTGACCCAACACTGAGATGCTACAACCCCTACTGACCCAACACTGAGCTGCTACAACAGGGGACTGACATGTTAACCTCTACTGACCCAACACGGAGCTGTTACAACCCCTACTGACCCAACACTGAGCTGTTACAACCCCTACTGACCCAACACTGAGCTGTTACAACCCCTACTGACCCAACACTGAGCTGTTACAATCCCTACTGACCCAACATTGAGCTGTTAGAACCCCTACTGACCCAACACTGAGCTGCTACAACAGGGGACTGACATGTTAACCTCTACTGACCCAACACTGAGCTGCTACAACCTCTACTGACCCAACACTGAGCTGCTACAACCTCTACTGACCCAACACTGAGCTGCTACAACCTCTACTGACCCAACACTGAGCTGCTACAACCTCTACTATTAGTACTGTTAGGGACATGTTAACTACTGTTAGGGACATGTTAACTACTGTTAGGGACATGTTAAGCACTGTTAGGGACATGTTAAGCACTGTTAGGGACATGTTAAGCACTGTTAGGGACATGTTAAGCACTGTTAGGGACATGTTAAGTACTGTTAGGGACATGCTAAGTACTGTTAGGGACATGTTAAGTACTGTTAGGGACATGTTAAGTACTGTTAGGGACATGTTAAGTACTGTTAGGGACATGTTAACTACTGTTAGGGACATGTTAAGTACTGTTAGAGACTAATTCTAAGTACAGACATCCATAAATGTAGAAACGTGACAACGTCGTTGGTCAAACCGTTTTATCAAGAAAGAAAGCAAAAGGACGCTACAGAACACGTTGTATTGACAGTAATGGAACTACAGAGAAATGGTCATGTACAACGTTTGAAATATGTCAAATGTAACAACATAGAAGGATGATTCAAGACACTTTGTTATCATTATACAATTGGGTCTCATATGCGGTTTGAGTCCAGTATATCTCTGCTCAAACACATATATCATATTTGGTTGAGTATATATACTTTTGAACGGTTGTGTATATAGTATAGTATATATATATATATATATATATATATATATATATGTCAACCCATACGTACACAATTGTTTTGGGGTCAATAAGAAATGTCCTTGTTTTTGAAAGAAAAGCACATTTGTCCATTAAAATATAATCAAATTGATCAGAAATACAGTGTAGACATTGTTAATGTTGTAAATGACTATTGTAGCTGGAAACGGCAGGTTTTTAATGGATTATCTACATAGGCGTACAGAGGCCCATTATCAGCAACCATCACTCCTGTGTTCCAATGGCACGTTGTGTTAGCTAATCCAAGTTGATCATTTTAAAATGCTAATTGATCATTAGAAAACCCTTTTGCGATTATGTTAGCACAGCTGAAAACTGTTGTTCTGTTTAAAGAAGCAATAAAACTGGCCTTCTTTAGACTAGTTGAGCATCTGGAGCATTAACATTTGTGGGTTAACATTTACAGGCTCAAAATGGCCAGAAACAAAGAACTTTCTTCTGAAACTCATCAGTCTATTCTTGTTCTGAGAAATGAAGGCTATTCCATGTGAGAAATTGCCAAGAATCTGAAGCTGGCCTTCTAGGCAGAGTTGCAAAGAAAAAGCCATATCTCAGACTGGCCAATAAAAAGAAAGGATTAAGATGGGCAAAAGAACAGTCTAAAGGCCAGTTTTATTGCTTCTTTAATCAGAACAACAGTTTTCAGTTGTGCTAACATAATTTCAAAAGGGTTTTCTAATGATCAATTAACCTTTTAAAATGATGAACTTGGATTAGCTAACACAACGTGCCATTGGAACACAGGAGTGATGATTGCTTATAATGGACCTCTGTACACCTATGTAGATAATCCATTAAAAACCTGCCGTTTCCAGCTACAATAGTCATTTACAACATTAACAATGTCTACACTGTATTTCTGATCAATTAGATGATATTTTAATGGACAAAAAAAAGAATAGCTTTTCTTTAAAAAAATAAGGACATGTATGACAGAGGGGTTGATGCAGGAAGTGGGACATGGAGACTGCCTCCAGAGAGAGGAAGCTGTAGCTGTCCTTGTCCCCGAGTCAGTTCCTAGATCTTGGTTCCCTGCAGGGTGTCTATGAGGATCTTGTTGTACTCTGCCAGCTGCCTGGAGACAGTCTTCACCACCGGACGGTAGTCGCTCTCCATACCCTTAGAGGCGATGACTGGAGATGTAGGAGTCAAGGAAACTTTGGTTTATACAACATGTCCCCCCCATTGGGGATATTACGTCTACCATTGTCAGTCCTGTAATGTATAGATTCCGCAGATCCATTCTGCCTGTGGTGTGAACGACAGACACCAACCTACAGATTCAGTCCTGTAATGGAACTTGATTGTGTCCAATCAAAACACAAGGATACACTCTTTCATGACGAAGTTGTTCTGCTCGTGATGTTGCCACTTCCTCTCCAGATTGGTCAGCTGGAAACCAACAGAAAACAGTGGTTGGTTGAGAGGAGAAAAAAAAACAGGCAAGAAACACTCAAAGAATCTTCAAGCTCCAAAGTTATTATGACATCATGAGTGTTCGTGAAAGGCAATAGACAGGCCACATCAAGTTAGCCTAGCCTGGCAACTACCATGGTTGTTGGCTAATAGCATGAACAGATCAGACACCAGGCTAACCTCCACACTAGTCTGTAGTCAGTATGGCCTCTGTACCTGAGCATGTGTCTCATTGTCCTGTAGCTGTGTTTTCAGAGCTTCATACACCTCATTCATCTTCTGCATGACCTTGTGAAAGCCGTCTCTCCTCTGGGCCAGGGATACTCTGTCCTCCTGCAGCCTCTATAGGACAATAGACAACAACTTAGATGAACTACCATTCATTCATTAATTCATCCAACACTCATTATGGTGTTAGTAGAGCTACCACAGCAAATCATCAGCTCAGATAGTGAATAGCTGTATATTTCGGATACACAGCTCTGGTGGGGTAATAAAACAAGGATTTACTGAAAAAATATCTTAAGGATGTTTAAGCAGATGAAGTGGGTCAACCAGCCATTGGTTACACCCCTTTCTTCATTGGTTGAAACTAAAAACTTGTGTTTCTCAGACTGAGTCAGTGGAAGAAACATGACTTCCTGGTGTCAAATCTCTCAGAGAATGTGTTTCCTGTTTAAAGGAGAGTCGCTTTGTGATGCCTGTAGAGGAGGATGCTTTCACGTTTCCTTCTAGCTCTACCAAGTTGTTCCCATTTGGTAAACTCCCTCAACGACAACACCGTCGCTGTTTACATTAGCGACGTGATCTTACAGGGACTATGCCATGAGACATCTGCCACAGATGGGGGTCTTTCAATAAATATTACATCCTGATTCCTGCGGATACTAAGGCATTGAAAGAGGACCGTTGTCTTAATGTTTTCTTAAAATGCTTTCATGATTAACTATGTAACACATTTTGTAAATAAAATTTTAATTTGTCCCATGATCCAAATACAAACAGGTGTAGTAGACCTTACGGTGAAATGCTTACTTACAAGCCCTTAACCCAACAATGCAGTTTTAATAAAGACATTGAAGAAAATATTTACTAAATAAACTAAAGTAAACAAAATAGTCAAAGAAAAAGTACAGCGTCAACGTGGGAAGGTTAGTCAAGTTATTTCGTACATAAAGTGACTATGTATAGATAATAAACAGAGAGTTGCAGCAGTGTAAAAACTAAGGGGGGGGGGGGGGGGGGGGGTCAATGTAAATAGACCAGGTGGCCATTTTGATTAAGGCCACCCGCTACAGAGGGTAGATCAGTCTATGAATTGGGTGACTGGAGTATTTGACCCTTTTTGGGGCCTAGTATACAGGTCCTGGATGTCAGGAAGCTTGGCCCCAAGCGATATACTGGGCCGTAAACACTGCCCTCTGTAGCGCCTTGCGGTCAGATGCTAAGCAGTTGCCTTACCAGGCGGTGATGCAACTGGTCAGGATGCTCTCGATGGTGCAGCTGTAGAACTTTTCTGAGGATCTGAGGACCCATGCCAAATTTTTGTCATTCTCCTGAGGGGGAATGGTCTTTGTCGTGCCCTCTTCATGACTGTCTTGGTATGTTTGGACCATGATAGATCGTTGGTGATGTGGACACCAAGGAACTTGAAACTCTCGACCCGCTCCACTACAGCCCGTCGATGTTAATGGGGGCCTGTTCAGCCCGCCTTTTTCTGAAGTCCACAATCAGCTCCTTTGTCTTCCTCACATTGAAGGAGAGGTTGTTGTCCTGGCACCACATGGCCAGCTCTGACCTCCTCCCTATAGGCTGTCTCATCGTTGTCGGTGATCAGGCCTACCACTGTTGTGTCGTCAGCAAACTTAATGACAGTGTTGGAGTCGTGTTTGGCCGTGCAGTCATGAATGAAAAGGGAGTACAGGAGGGGGCAGAGCACGCACCACTGAGGGGCCCCAGTGTTGAGGATCAGCGTGTCAGATGTGTTGTTGCGTACCCTTACCACCTGGGGGCGGACCGTCAGGAAGTCCAGGATCCAGTTGCAGAGGGAGGTGTCTAGTCCCAGGGTCCTTAGCTTAGTGATGAGCTTGGAGGGCACTATGGTGTTGAACGCTGAGCTGTAGTCAATGAACAGCATTCTCACATAGATGTTCCTTTTGTCCAGGTGGGAAAGGGCAGTGTGGAGTGTGATTGCTTCATCTGTGGATCTGTTGGGGTGGTATGCGAATTGGAGTGGGTCTAGGGTTTCTGGGATAATGGTGTTGATGTGAGCCTTGACCAGCCTTTCAAAGCACTTCATGGTGGTGGTAATCATTTAGGCAGGTTACCTTCGCTTTCTTGGGCACAGGGACTATGGTGGTCTATGGTGGTCTGTAGGTACTACAAACTTGGTCAGGGACAGGTTGAAAATGTCAGTTTAGACACTTGCCAGTCCACGCATGCTTTGAGCACACGTCCTGGTAATCCGTCTGGCCCCGGGGCTTTGTGAATGTTGACCTGTTTAAAAGTCTTAGTCACATCGGCTACCGAGAGCGTGATCACACAGTCGTCCGGAACAGCTGGTGCTCTCATGCATGCGTCAGTGTTGCTTGCCTTGAAGCGAACATAAAAAGGCATTTAGCTCATCTGGTAGGCTCACGTCACTGGGGAGCTCACGGCTGTAGTCCGTAATAGTTTTCAAGCCCTGCAACATCTGATGAGCGTCAGAGCCGGTGTAGTAGGATTCAATCTTAGTCATGTATTGACGCTTTTCCTGTTTGATGGTTCATCTGAAGGTGTAGTGGGATTTCTTATAAGTGTCCGGATTACAATCCCGCTCCTTGAAAGCGGCAGCTCTAGCCTTTAGCTTGGTGTGGATGTTGCCTGTAATCCATGGCTTCTGGTCGGGATATGTACGTACGTATGGTCAATGTGGGGACAACATTGTAGATGCTCTTTATGATGAAGCAGGTGGCTGAGGTGGTATACTCCTCAATGCCATTGTATGAATCCAGTCTGCTAGCGAAACAGTCCTGTAGCGTAGCATCCGCGTCATCTGACCACTTCCGTATACAGCGAGTCACTGGTACTTCCTGCTTTAATTTTTGCTTGTGAACCGGAATCAGGAGGATAAAATTATGGTCAGATTTGCCAAATGGAGAGCGAGTATTCATTTGAGCTGATTATCTGTGAACATAATCATTCAAATGTTAAAAAAAAAACATGTCTGCTTTAAAACATATGTTTAATGGGCTGCAGTGAACTTTAATTTGTAAAAAAAAACCTCATGGACCCTCCTCCACAGAGGGAGGGGTTAGAGGGCATCCCGTCAAAGCCTGGACCACACACTAATCCCACACTGAGTGACGCTTCAGAGCCCGTATTCATTAAGCAGAGTGGCAGTGCTGATCTAGGATCAGGTCCCCTCATCCATATTATCTTAATCATTACACTCTAAAAGGCAACTGATCCTACATCAGCTCTGCTACTGACACTCTGTAGGCCCATAGCTGAGGTCAGGTGTACTTTCCAAACCTAGGTCTGTACCTCTATAAGAAAGAAAGAAAGAAAGAAAGAAAGAAAGAAAGAAAGAAAGAAAGAAAGAAAGAAAGAAAGAAAGAAAGAAAGGAAGGACCGACGGACCGACCGACGGACGAACGGACAGACAGTACCTTCTTCTTGTCCTCTCCAGCAGCCTTTAGATTGTCCAGGTTGCTGTACGTCTCCAGCTCCTGAGTCATGGTCTCTATCCTGTCCTTCAGGCTGGTCAGCTCTGTGTTGATCTTACTCTCCAGCTGCTCTACCTTCTGCAGGTCAAGGGTCAGACGGTGGTTCTCTGGGGGACGGGCGAGGACGAGACACACAGAGACGGACGGACAAATAGACAGACACGGACGTACATAGACACGCACATAAAAAAAAAAAGATCACACAGACAGATCATTGGCACATTTCAAGTGACATCGAGACTTTAATCAATTGAATATATACAGTGAGCTTCAACAGGATTGAGACAGTGACACATTGTTTGTTGTGTTGGCTTCTGGACTCCCAGCACTTTGGATTGGAAATGATACAATGACTGTGAGGTCAAAGTGCAGCTTTCATTTGAGGGTATTATCATCCATATCGGGTGAACACCATTTTAGGGGACCAAAAGTACCGGGACAAATTCACATATGTGTATTAAAGTAGTAAAAAGTTTAGTATTTGGTCCCATATTCATAACACACAATGACCTCATGAGGCGTGTGACTCTACAAACTTGTTGGGATTCATTTGATGTTTTTTTGGTTGTGTTACAGATTATTTTGTGCCCAATAGAAATGAATGGTTAATAATGTATTGTTATTTTGGAGTCACTTTTATTCTAAATAAGAATATAATATGTTTCTAATTAATGTGGATGCTACCATGATCACGGATAATCCTGAAATAAACGTGAACAGTGAGAAAGTTACAGACGCACAAATATCATGCCCCCCCCCCAAAAAAAACAAATGCTAACCTCCCCTGTTATTGTAATGGTGGGGGACGACGGCGACCATGAACAAACATTTCTAAATGTTTCACCCGATTTGGATGAAAATACCTTTAGAGCTGACAGTCTGAACTTTAACATCAGTCATTGTATCATTTCAAACTTCCTTTGGTCACAGTAGGCCTACATTACACTGAGTTACACATAGTTCCATTACACTGAGTTACACAGAGTTCCATTACACTGAGTTACACAGAGTTCCATTTCACTGAGTTACACAGAGTTCCATTTCACTGAGTTACACAGAGTTCCATTACACTGAGTTACACAGAGTTCCATTACACTGAGTTACACAGAGTTCCACAGTTACACAGAGTTCCATTACACTGAGTTACACAGAGTTCCATTACACTGAGTTACACATAGTTCCATTACACTGAGTTACACAGAGTTCCATTACACTGAGTTACACAGTTACACAGCGTTCCATTAGACTGTGTTACACAGAGTTCCATTACACTGAGTTACACAGTTACACAACGTTCCATTACACAGAGTTCCATTACACTGAGTTACACAGTTACACAGCGTTCCATTAGACTGAGTTACACAGAGTTCCATTACACTGAGTTACACAGCGTTCCATTACACTGAGTTACACAGTTACAGAGTTCCATTACACTGAGTTACACAGTTACACAGCGTTCCATTAGACTGAGTTACACAGAGTTCCATTACACTGAGTTACACAGTTACACAGAGTTCCATTACACTGAGTTACACAGTTACACAGCGTTCCATTACACTGAGTTACACAGAGTTCCATTACACTGAGTTACACAGAGTTCCATTACACTGAGTTACACAGAGTTCCATTACACTGAGCTACACAGTTACACAGAGTTCCATTACACTGAGTTACACAGAGTTCCATTACACTGAGTTACACAGCGTTCCATTACACTGAGTTACACAGAGTTCCATTACACTGAGCTACACAGAGTTCCATTACACTGAGTTACACAGTTACACAGAGTTCCATTACACTGAGTTACACAGAGTTCCATTACACTGAGTTACACAGTTACACAGCGTTCCATTAGACTGTGTTACACAGAGTTCCATTACACTGAGTTACACAGTTACACAGTGTTCCATTACACTGACTTACACAGAGTTCCATTATACTGAGTTACACAGCGTTCCATTACACTGAGTTACACAGTTACACAGAGTTCCATTACACTGAGTTACACAGTTACACAGCGTTCCATTAGACTGAGTTACACAGAGTTTCATTACACTGAGTTACACAGTTACACAGCGTTCCATTAGACTGAGTTACACAGAGTTCCATTTCACTGTTACACAGTTACACAGAGTTCCATTAGACTGAGTTACACAGAGTTTCATTACACTGAGTTACACAGCGTTCCATTACACTGAGTTACACAGTTACAGAGTTCCATTACACTGAGTTACACAGTTACACAGCGTTCCATTAGACTGAGTTACACAGAGTTCCATTACACTGAGTTACACAGTTACACAGAGTTCCATTACACTGAGTTACACAGTTACACAGCGTTCCATTACACTGAGTTACACAGAGTTCCATTACACTGAGTTACACAGAGTTCCATTACACTGAGCTACACAGTTACACAGAGTTCCATTACACTGAGTTACACAGAGTTCCATTACACTGAGTTACACAGCGTTCCATTACACTGAGTTACACAGAGTTCCATTACACTGAGCTACACAGAGTTCCATTACACTGAGTTACACAGTTACACAGAGTTCCATTACACTGAGTTACACAGAGTTCCATTACACTGAGTTACACAGTTACACAGCGTTCCATTAGACTGTGTTACACAGAGTTCCATTACACTGAGTTACACAGTTACACAGCGTTCCATTACACTGAGTTACACAGAGTTCCATTATACTGAGTTACACAGCGTTCCATTACACTGAGTTACACAGTTACACAGAGTTCCATTACACTGAGTTACACAGTTACACAGCGTTCCATTAGACTGAGTTACACAGAGTTTCATTTCACTGTTACACAGTTACTCAGAGTTCCATTACACTGAGTTACACAGTTACACAGCGTTCCATTACACTGAGTTACACAGCATTCCATTACACTGAGTTACACAGAGTTCCATTACACTGAGTTACACAGCGTTCCATTACACTGAGTTACACAGCATTCCATTACACTGAGTTACACAGTTACACAGAGTTCCATTACACTGAGCTACACAGTTACACAGAGTTCCATTACACTGAGTTACACAGAGTTCCATTACACTGAGCTACACAGTTACACAGAGTTCCATTACACTGAGTTACACAGCGTTCCATTACACTGAGTTACACTGCGTTCCATTACAATGAGTTACACAGAGTTCCATTACACTGAGCTACACAGAGTTCCATTACACTGAGCTACACAGTTACACAGCGTTCCATTACACTGAGCTACACAGTTACACAGAGTTCCATTACACTGAGCTACACAGTTACACAGAGTTCCATTACACTGAGCTACACAGTTACACAGCGTTCCATTACACTGAGTTACACAGAGTTCCATTACACTGAGTTACACAGTTACACAGAGTTCCATTACACTGAGTTACACAGTTACACAGAGTTCCATTACACTGAGCTACACAGTTACACAGAGTTCCATTACACTGAGTTACACTGCGTTCCATTACACTGAGTTACACAGAGTTCCATTACACTGAGCTACACAGAGTTCCATTACATTGAGCTACACAGTTACACAGCGTTCCATTACAGTGAGTTACACAGAGGTCCATTAAACAGGAGTGCATAAAAACAAGTTCACAGTAAACTGTCACATCAGCTTACATCTGAACTCTGATAACACTTGACAGTGGACAGAATGTTAATTTGGGTGTTTCTTTTTTCCTGTTAGAAGAATAACATTGTTGTGCTGACAGAGTGCTACTGAGCCTGGAGCCTGACCAGACTGTTGCACATAGATTGTATCCCAAATAGCAACCTATTCCATTCCATACTCTGATATACTTAGAGAATCAACTCTCACCCATTTCCTTCATAGCTATAGCTAGTATCATTTGTTGTCTTTATCTGTTGTGGTCTAGTACTGTCTTAATCTGTTGTAGTCTAGTACTGTCTTTTTGTCTTTATCTGTTGTGGTCTAGTACTGTCTTTATCTGTTGTGGTCTGGTACTGTCTTTATCTGTTGTGGTCTAGTACTGTCTTTATCTGTTGTGGTCTGGTACTGTCTTAATCTGTTGTGGTCTGGTACTGTCTTAATATGTTGTGGTCTGGTACTGTCTTTATCTGTTGTGGTCTAGTACTGTCTTAATCTGTTGTGGTCTGGTACTGTCTTAATCTGTTGTGGTCTAGTACTGTCTTTTTGTCTTTATCTGTTGTAGTCTAGTACTGTCTTAATCTGTTGTGGTCTAGTACTGTCTTTTTGTCTTAATCTGTTGTGGTCTAGTACTGTCTTTATCTGTTGTGGTCTGGTACTGTCTTTATCTGTTGTGGTCTGGTACTGTCTTTTTGTCTTTATCTATTGTAGTCTAGTACTGTCTTAATCTGTTGTGGTCTAGTACTGTCTTTTTGTCTTAATCTGTTGTGGTCTAGTACTGTCTTTTTGTCTTTATCTGTTGTGGTCTGGTACTGTCTTTATCTGTTGTGGTCTGGTACTGTCTTTATCTGTTGTGGTCTAGTACTGTCTTTTTGTCTTAATCTGTTGTGGTCTAGTACTGTCTTTTTGTCTTTATCTGTTGTGGTCTGGTACTGTCTTTATCTGTTGTGGTCTAGTACTGTCTTTATCTGTTGTGGTCTGGTACTGTCTTAATCTGTTGTGGTCTAGTACTGTCTTAATCTGTTGTGGTCTAGTACTGTCTTTATCTGTTGTGGTCTGGTACTGTCTTAATCTGTTGTGGTCTGGTACTGTCTTAATCTGTTGTGGTCTAGTACTGTCTTTATCTGTTGTGGTCTGGTACTGTCTTAATCTGTTGTTGTCTAGTACTGTCTTTATCTGTTGGGGTCTGGTACTGTCTTTATCTGTTGTGGTCTAGTACTGTCTTAATCTGTTGTGGTCTAGTACTGTATTAATCTGTTGTGGTCTAGTACTGTCTTTTTGTCTTAATCTGTTGTGGTCTAGTACTGTCTTTTTGCTTGCTAGGGCCATCAACGTTTTAAGTGCTTCCTGTCTTCCCAGTGGTCTACTTGGTGTATGAACTGCTGCCTGTCTTCCCAGTGGTCTACTTGGTGTATGAACTGCTTCCTGTCTTCCCAGTGGTCTACTTGGTGTATGAACTGCTGCCTGTCTTCCCAGTGGTCTACTTGGTGTATGAACTGCTTCCTGTCTTCCCAGTGGTCTTCTTGGTGTATGAACTGCTGCCTGTCTTCCCAGTGGTCTACTTGGTGTATGAACTGCTTCCTGTCTTCCCAGTGGTCTTCTTGGTGTATGAACTGCTGCCTGTCTTCCCAGTGGTCTACTTGGTGTATGAACTGCTTCCTGTCTTCCCAGTGGTCTACTTGGTGTATGAACTGCTTCCTGTCTTCCCAGTGGTCTACTTGGTGTATGAACTGCTTCCTGTCTTCCCAGTGGTCTACTTGGTGTATGAACTGCTTCCTGTTTTCCCAGTGGTCTACTTGGTGTATGAACTGCTTCCTGTCTTCCCAGTGGTCTACTTGGTGTATGAACTGCTTCCTGTCTTCCCAGTGGTCTACTTGGTGTATGAACTGCTTCCTGTCTTCCCAGTGGTCTACTTGGTGTATGAACTGCTTCCTGTCTTCCCAGTGGTCTACTTGGTGTATGAACTGCTGATTACTCATCATTTTGCAGATAGTTGTTGACACATCAATCAGGCTCAAGGGGGCGGGGCAATTTGTGACTTGTTTTGGTAATCAGTGGCTGTATTGGAGAGGTGAGTGGATTCATCTCTCCTAGGGTAATCAGAAATTAGTACAGGGAGAGGTGCTCTTCACCTCTGCTAGGTAATTAGCAATGTTAGTACTTCAGTCACCCCTGTTTTCTCAGCGGCGGGTGCGTCGCAGAACTAAGACGGTTCTGTAGAGTTCATCCAGGAAGGAAAGAGAGAAAGGCTCTCTCTCTCTCTCTCTCTCTCTCTCTCTCCTAGTTATTTACTCTCTCTGTCAGTATCTTACCTAGTTATTTACACTCTCTGTCAGTATCTCACCTAGTTATTTACTCTCTCTGTCAGTATCTCACCTAGTTATTTACTCTCTCTCGTCAGTATCTTACCTAGTTATTTACTCTCTGTCAGTATCTTACCTAGTTATTTACTCTCTCTGTCAGTATCTCACCTAGTTATTTACTCTCTCTCGTCAGTATCTCACCTAGTTATTTACTCTCTGTCAGTATCTTACCTAGTTATTTACTCTCTCTCTCTGTCAGTATCTCACCTAGTTATTTACTCTCTGTCAGTATCTCAACTAGTTATTTACTCTCTCTCTGTCAGTATCTCACCTAGTTATTTACACTCTCTGTCAGTATCTTACCTAGTTATTTACACTCTCTGTCAGTATCTCACCTAGTTATTTACTCTCTCTGTCAGTATCTTACCTAGTTATTTACACTCTCTGTCAGTATCTTACCTAGTTATTTACACTCTCTGTCAGTATCTTACCTAGTTATTTACTCTCTCTGTCAGTATCTCACCTAGTTATTTACTCTCTCTGTCAGTATCTCAACTAGTTATTTACTCTCTCTCTGTCAGTATCTTACCTAGTTATTTACACTCTCTGTCAGTATCTTACCTAGTTATTTACACTCTCTGTCAGTATCTTACCTAGTTATTTACACTCTCTGTCAATATCTTACCTAGTTATTTACACTCTCTGTCAGTATCTTACCTAGTTATTTACACTCTCTGTCAGTATCTTACCTAGTTATTTACACTCTCTGTCAGTATCTTACCTAGTTATTTACTCTCTCTGTCAGTATCTTACCTAGTTATTTACACTCTCTGTCAGTATCTTACCTAGTTATTTACTCTCTCTGTCAGTATCTTACCTAGTTATTTACACTCTCTGTCAGTATCTTACCTAGTTATTTACACTCTCTGTCAGTATCTTACCTAGTTATTTACACTCTCTGTCAGTTTCTTACCTAGTTATTTACTCTCTCTGTCAGTTTCTTACCTAGTTATTTACACTCTCTGTCAGTATCTTACCTAGTTATTTACACTCTCTGTCAGTATCTTACCTAGTTATTTACTCTCTCTGTCAGTATCTTACCTAGTTATTTACACACTCTATCAGTTTCTTACCTAGTTATTTACACACTATCAGTTTCTTACCTAGTTATTTACTCTCTGTCAGTTTCTTACCTAGTTATTTACACTCTCTGTCAGTTTCTTACCTAGTTATTTACACTCTCTGTCAGTATCTTACCTAGTTATTTACTCTCTCTGTCAGTATCTCACCTAGTTATTTACTCTCTGTCAGTATCTTACCTAGTTATTTACACTCTCTGTCAGTATCTTACCTAGTTATTTACTCTCTGTCAGTTTCTTACCTAGTTATTTACACTCTCTGTCAGTATCTTACCTAGTTATTTACACACTATCAGTTTCTTACCTAGTTATTTACACTCTCTGTCAGTATCTTACCTAGTTATTTACACACTATCAGTTTCTTACCTAGTTATTTACACTCTCTGTCAGTATCTTACCTAGTTATTTACTCTCTGTCAGTTTCTTACCTAGTTATTTACACTCTCTGTCAGTATCTTACCTAGTTATTTACACACTCTATCAGTTTCTTACCTAGTTATTTACACACTATCAGTTTCTTACCTAGTTATTTACACACTATCAGTTTCTTACCTAGTTATTTACACACTATCAGTTTCTTACCTAGTTATTTACACTCTCTGTCAGTATCTTACCTAGTTATTTACTCTCTGTCAGTATCTTACCTAGTTATTTACACTCTCTGTCAGTATCTTACCTAGTTATTTACACACTATCAGTTTCTTACCTAGTTATTTACACTCTCTGTCAGTATCTTACCTAGTTATTTACTCTCTGTCAGTTTCTTACCTAGTTATTTACACTCTCTGTCAGTATCTTACCTAGTTATTTACACACTCTATCAGTTTCTTACCTAGTTATTTACACACTATCAGTTTCTTACCTAGTTATTTACACACTATCAGTTTCTTACCTAGTTATTTACTCTCTCTGTCAGTTTCTTACCTAGTTATTTACACTCTCTGTCAGTATCTTACCTAGTTATTTACTCTCTCTGTCAGTATCTTACCTAGTTATTTACACACTCTATCAGTTTCTTACCTAGTTATTTACACTCTATCAGTTTCTTACCTAGTTATTTACAGATGGTCTCATTTTGCTCTGTTGTATCTTTGGCAACTATGTGTGTGTTTTCTGTACCTGTTCTCTCCTCTCCCTGTAGGCTTTACAGAAGCTCTCCACCCCTTTGGCTGCAACTCTTCTAATGTAATGGACCCTGTGTGCACAACCCCATGTTGAATTCTGTGTCTCTGGCAGCGTTTGGAACTGCCGATCTGCTGTCAAGAACACTGAGTTCATCTCAGCCTAGGCTGCCCTTCAGTCCCTTGACTGTTGGATCAACCCAGAGAACACTGAGCTCATCTCAGCCTAGGCTGCCCTTCAGTCCCTTGACTGTTTGGCCCTGACAGAGGCATGGATTACCCAGAGAACACTGCGACTCCAGCTGCTCTCTTTTCATCTGTTTTCTCTCATAGTCCGAGAGCTTGTGGTCGTCATGGTGGTGGTACAGGGCTACTCAGTGGAGATGTTCTCTTTTCTCACCTGTCCACCTCCTCATTTGAATTCCATTCTGTCACTGTCACTTGTCCACTCAAGCTTAACATTGTTGTCATCTATCGCCCACCAGGTGCCCTTAAAGAGTTCCTCAATGAGATTGACACCTTCATAAGCTAATTTCCTTGACGATGGCACACCACTCTTGGTACTTGGCGACTTCAACCTCCCCACGTCTGCCTTCGATTCATTTCTTTCCAACTCTCTTTTTCCCCTCCTTTCCTCTTTTGACCTCAGCCTTTCCCAGTACCCTCCAACTCACATCTTACTAGCGGCTGTTCACCTACTAATCTTACTGCAAACCCCTCCAGGTCTTTGATCATGCTTTGTTTCCTTTTCTGTCTCCTTTTCCTCCAACCCTAACCACTCAACCCTTACCCAGATGGTCATGCGCCGTCACAATCTTCACTCAGTCTCTCCCACTACTCTCTCCTATCCTATCATCTCTCCCTTCTGCTAAATCCTTCTCCCACCTGTCTCCTCGTTCTGCCTCTTCAACCCTCCCTTTCCGTATCCCAAGACTCGCACTGGCCCCCTTTCCTCCTGGCCAGCTCGGCCCTCTCCTCCTGCTCCATGGCCGAGTGACTAATTGTGAGCTTACAGAACAGGGCTGCGGGCAGCTCAGCGAAAATTGAGAAAAACTTCCTGAGGACCTATCATCCTTCCACTCCCTCCTTCTCTACCTTCTCTTCCTCGCTATCCGCTGCTAATGCCACTTTCTAGCACTCTAAATGTCAAGCTTCTGCCTCTACTTTCCACCTTCTCCTCCCTCCTTAATCCTCCACATCCTCCCTCTTGGAGGATGACTTTGTCAACCACTTTAAAAAGAAGGTTGACAACATCGGTTCCTCATTCACTCAGCCTATTGAGTCCACTGGTCCCACTCATTCACTCAGCCTATTGAGTCCACTGGTCCCACTCATTCACTCAGCCTATTGAGTCCACTGGTCCCACTCATTCACTCAGCCTATTGAGTCCACTGGTCCCACTCATTCACTCAGCCTATCGAGTCCACTGGTCCCACTCATTCACTCAGCCTATTGAGTCCACTGGTCCCACTCATTCACTCAGCCTATTGAGTACACTGGTCCCACTCATTCACTCAGCCTATTGAGTCCACTGGTCCCACTCATTCACTCAGCCTATTGAGTCCACTGCTCCCACTCATTCACTCAGCCTATTGAGTACACTGGTCCCAGTCATTCACTCAGCCTATTGAGTACACTGGTCCCACTCATTCACTCAGCCTATTGAGTCCACTGGTCTCATTCACTCAGCCTATTGAGTCCACTGGTCCCACTCATTCACTCAGCCTATTGAGTCCACTGGTCCCCCTCATTCACTCAGCCTATTGAGTCCACTGGTCCCACTCATTCACTCAGCCTATTGAGTCCACTGGTCCCCCTCATTCACTCAGCCTATTGAGTCCACTGGTCCTACTCATTCAATCAGCCTATTCAGTCCACTGGTCCCCCTCATTCACTCAGCCTATTGAGTCCACTGGTCCCACTCAGCCTATTGAGTCCACTGGTCCCACTCATTCACTCAGCCTATTGAGTCCACTGGTCCCCCTCATTCACTCAGCCTATTGAGTCCACTGGTCCTACTCATTCAATCAGCCTATTCAGTCCACTGGTCCCCCTCATTCACTCAGCCTATTGAGTCCACTGGTCCCACTCATTCACTCAGCCTATTCAGTCCACTGGTCCCACTCAGCCTATTGAGTCCACTGGTCCCACTCAGCCTATTGAGTCCACTGGTCCCACTCATTCACTCAGCCTATTGAGTCCACTGGTCCCACTCATTCACTCAGCCTATTGAGTCCACTGGTCCCACTCACACAGAACTACCCTACGCATTGACCTCTTTCTCCCTCCCTCTCTCTCCAGATGAAATCCTGCGACTAGTGAGGTCCGGCCGCCCGACAACCTTCCTGCCGACCCCATCCCCTCCTCCCTTCTCCAGACCCATTCCTCACTTCCCTCATCCCTGACCACTGGCTGTGTCCCCTCTGACTTCTAAATGGCCCGAGTCACTCCCCTCCTCGAGAAACCAACACTCAACGCCTCTGACGCAAAAAACTACAGACCGTTATATCCCTTTTCTTTCCAAAACACTTGAGCGTGGTGTCTCTGACCAACTCTCTCGTTATCGCTCTCAGAAGGATCTTCTTGACCCTAACAAGTCAGGCTTCAAGATGTGTCACTCAACGGATATTGCTCTTCTGTCACAGAGTCTCTCCACTCCGCAAAATCTCACTCTCTCTCCTCTGTTCTCATCCTCCTAGATCTATCCGATGCCTTCAGCACTGTGAACCGTCAGATCTTCCTGTCCAATCTCTCAGGGCTGGGTGCCTCTGGCTCTGCACGCTTTGATAGCATCCTACCTGGCAGGCCACTCCTACCAGGTGTTGTGGCGAGGATCTGTGTCTGCACCACACACTCTTATGACTGGTGTCCCCCAGGGCTTGGCTCTAGGCCCTCTCCTCTTCTCTCTATTGACCGTCAAGGCTATGCGGATGGCGACTTTTCTCCTTCCCCCTTTCTGACACCCAGGTGGCGACATGCATCTCTGCATGCCTGACAGATATCTCAGCTTGGATGTCGGCCCACCACCTCAAGCTCAACCTCGACAAGAGGGATCTGCTCTTCCTCCCGGGGAAGGCCTGCCCGCTCAAAGATGTCTCCATGATGGTTGACAACTCCACAGTGTCGCCCTCCCAGAGTGCAAGTAACCTTGTCGTGACCCTGGACAACACCCTGTCATTCTCTGCAAACATCAAAGCAGTGACTCGCTCCTGCAGGTTCATGTTCTACAACATCTGTAGAGTACCTCACACAGGAAGTGGAACATCTGTAGTGTATGACCCTACCTCACACAGGAAGTGGAACATCTGTAGAGTACGACCCGACCTCACACAGGAAGTGGAACATCTGTAGAGTACGACCCAACCTCACACAGGAAGTGGAACATCTGTAGAGTACGACCCGACCTCACACAGGAAGTGGAACATCTGTAGAGTACGACCCGACCTCACACAGGAAGTGGAACATCTGTAGAGTACGACCCTACCTCACACAGGAAGTGGAACATCTGTAGAGTACGACCCGTCCTCACACAGGAAGTGGCGCAGGTCCTAATCCAGGCACTTATCAACTCCCATCTGGACTACTGCAACTCGCTGTTGGCTGGGCTCCCCGCTTGTGCCATGAAACCCCTGCAACTTATCCAGAACGCTGCAGCCCGTCTGGTGTTCAACCTTCCCACATCACCCCACTCCTCCTCCGCACTCCACTGGCTTCCAGTCAAAACTCACATCCTCTACAAGACCATGGTGTTTACCTACAGAACAGCAAGAGGAACTGCCCCTCCCTACCTTCAGGCTCTGGTCAAACCCTACACCCCAACCCATCCACTACAAGACCATGGTGTTTACCTACAGAACAGAAAGAGGAAATGCCCCTCCCTACCTTCAGGCGATGATCAAACCCTACACCCCAACCCGAGCACTCTGTTCTGCCTCTTGTGGTCTCTTGCCCCTCCCTACTTTCAGGCTATGATCAAACCCTACACCCCAACCCGAGCACTCTGTTCTGCCACCTCTGGTCTCTTGGGCCTCCCTACCTTCAGGCTATGATCAAACCCTACACCCCAAAACTGAGCACTCTGTTCTTCCACCTCTGGTCTCTTGCCCCTCCCTACATTCAGGCTATGATCAAACCCAAACCCTAGATAGAGAGAGAGAGAGTGTTATTTAAAATACTCTTGAGGATTTAAGATGTTTTTGGGAAAATGGGCAGGGACTCTGACCTAGCTTCAGGGTGAAGGTTGTTCCAGGACAGAGAAGAGCTGAACAGCTCCTGTGAACTAACAGTAAAATGTACTTACTGTGATATGTGGTTGTCCCACCTAGCTATCTTATGATGAATACACAGACTCACTGACTCTGGATAAGAGTGTCTGCTAAATGACTCTCTGACTCTGGATAAGAGCGTCTGCTAAATGACTCTCTGACTCTGGATAAGAGCGTCTGCTAAATGACTGACTCTGGATAAGAGCGTCTGCTAAATGACTCTCTGACTCTGGATAAGAGCGTCTGCTAAATGACTCTCTGACTCTGGATAAGAGCGTCTGCTAAATGACTCTCTGACTCTGGATAAGAGCGTCTGCTAAATGACTCTCTGACTCTGGATAAGAGCGCCTGCTAAATGACTCCCTGACTCTGGATAAGAGCGTCTGCTAAATGACTCTGACTCTGTATAACAGCGTCTGCTAAATGACTCTCTGACTCTGGATAAGAGTGTCTGCTAAATGACTCCCTGACTCTGGATAAGAGCTAAATGACTAACATGTAAATGTAAAATGTAAGATCCTTAGAGCCTTCTACAGCCTTAGAGCTAGCCCATTATCACCCCACCTTGGATGAAACCAGAAAGATTTATGTTGATGACAGGACAGAGCTAGAGGTCAATAGAGATTAAGGGCCCAGGCTCTGGGGAAAGGGGAAGACAGTCGGGCGGGCTGGGACAGAGGCAGGATGGGACAGGGGCGGGCTGGGGCGGGCTGGGGCAGGAGAAAGCACTCGGGCAGGGGCTGGGACAGGGGCGGGCTGGGACAGAGGCCGGATGGGGCAGGAGAAAGCACTCGGGCAGGGGCTGGGACAGGGGTGGGCTGGGACAGAGGCCGGATGGGGCAGGAGAAAGCACTCGGGCAGGGGCTGGGACAGGGGTGGGCTGGGACAGAGGCCGGATGGGGCAGGAGAAAGCACTCGGGCAGGGGCTGGGACAGGGGTGGGCTGGGACAGAGGCCGGATGGGGCAGGAGAAAGCACTCGGGCAGGGGCTGGGACAGGGGCGGGCTGGGACAAAGGCAGGCTGGGACAAAGGCAGGCTGGAACAGGAGCAGGCTGGGACAGGGAGGGACAGAAGCAGGCTGGGACATGGGCAGGCTGGGACAGAGAAAGGCTGGGATAGGCATGGGCTGGGGAAGCCTGAGTCTGGGCTTGGGGGCTGGAACAGGGGCCCCGCAGGGTCTGGGAGAATTATTTAGAGCAGAGGGCAGAGGCTGGGGGCAGGGACCAAAGACAGGGAGCTGTGCTGGGGCAGGTCTGAGAGCAGGAAGGGGAAGCAGCCCGGTTCCTACTGATAGCGTTGCGCCCCAGACCCAGCCAGTGGAGGGGGAGCTGCTGCTGTGTACAGAGCAGTAAAGTGCCCCATCAGCACTTCTGTGCATTCTCTACAGCTTCCTCCTGGGGTTAGGGCCTTTCTCTCTCCCCCCAGGAATCCCTGCCTCACACACAGACACATTGCTACATAGGACCGCTGGGTAGTGCACAGATAATCGTCTGTTTATTAAATGATGTAGAGAGTATGATTATAATTGTTATGAAGTTACATGAATTACAAAAAAAACACCAGCGTGGCCTGATCGTTTACCTCAAAAAGCGAGTGTCATTATTTCACTTCTGTAAGATTGACTCTGAGCTATTTTCACTGAGCTGTGAAAAGGATAAGCCCACTGATGAAAGACAGACTAGTGAAAGGAACCATGTTTCTCTGGCTCAGAACAGTAGGATCAAGGACATGTAGCAGCCTAGCGGGTGGCTTTGGCAGTGGCTGCATCCCAAATGGCACCCTACTCCCTACATAGGCCCGTTAACCAGAGCCATAAAGCAGTGCACTATTTGTGGAATAGGGGTTCCATTTGGGACGTAGACAGTTTCAGTGATAAAACATTATTTAGAGGGAACAGAGTTAGTTATGTTGATAAGACATTATTTAGAGGGAAAAGCATTATGTTGATAAGACATTATTTAGAGGGAACAGCATTATGTTGATAAGACATTATTTAGAGGGAACAGCATTATGTTGATAAGACATTATTTAGAGGGAACAGCATTATGTTGAGAAGACATTATTTAGAGGGAACAGCATTATGTTGATAAGACATTATTTAGAGGGAACAGCATTATGTTGATAAGACATTATTTAGAGGGAACAGCATTATGTTGATAAGACATTATTTAGAGGGAACAGCATTATGTTGATAAGACATTATTTAGAGGGAACAGAATTATGTTGATAAGACATTATTTAGAGGGAACAGCATTATGTTGATAAGACATTATTTAGAGGGAACAGCATTATGTTGATAAGACATTATTTAGAGGGAACAGCATTATGTTGATAAGACATTATTTAGAGGGAACAGCATTATGTTGATAAGACATTATTTAGAGGGAACAGCATTATGTTGATAAGACATTATTTAGGGGAAACAGCATTATGTTGAGAAGACATTATTTAGAGGGAACAGCATTATGTTGATAAGACATTATTTAGAGGGAACAGCATTATGTTGATAAGACATTATTTAGAGGGAACAGCGTTAGTTATCTTGATAAGACATTATTTAGAGGGAACAGCATTATGTTGATAAGACATTATTTAGAGGGAACAGCATTAGTTATGTTGATAAGACATTATTTAGGGGGAACAGCATTATGTTGAGAAGACATTATTTAGAGGGAACAGCATTATGTTGAGAATACATTATTTAGAGGGAACAGCATTATGTTGATAAGACATTATTTAGAGGGAACAGCGTTAGTTATCTTGATAAGACATTATTTAGAGGGAACAGCATTATGTTGATAAGACATTATTTAGAGGGAACAGCATTATGTTGATAAGACATTATTTAGAGGGAACAGGGTTAGTTATGTTGATAAGACATTATTTAGAGGGAACAGCGTTAGTTATCTTGATAAGACATTATTTAGAGGGAACAGCATTATGTTGATAAGACATTATTTAGAGGGAACAGGGTTAGTTATGTTGATAAGACATTATTTAGAGGGAAAAGCATTATGTTGATAAAACATTATTTAGAGGGAACAGCATTATGTTGATAAGACATTATTTAGGGGATCAGCATTATGTTGATAAGACATTATTTAGAGGGAACAGAATTATGTTGATAAGACATTATTTAGAGGGAACAGAATTATGTTGATAAGACATTATTTAGAGGGAACAGCATTATGTTGATAAGACATTATTTAGAGGGAACAGCATTATGTTGATAAGACATTATTTAGAGGGAACAGAATTATGTTGATAAGACATTATTTAGAGGGAACAGCATTATGTTGATAAGACATTATTTAGGGGATCAGCATTATGCTGTGAGGCTGAAGACAAAGGAAGGAAACCCCTGGCTCTGAGCCAGCTCTGTATTTGATAAATAAACTCAGTTACGAGGAGGAAACGGGTGGGGGGGGGGGGGGGGAGCAGGGAGTCGATCTGATCAGTGTGGGCGGCTGTAGCTATATAGTCCAGTCTTAGCCTAACAATGTGTGTCTGCGCGTGTTGACAGTGTAGTGTCCTCATCCTCTGCTGATTGCTTATCGTGTAGTCAGGAAGATAAGGTAGAGATGGATCTGATGCGTATTGTTACTTATCAGCAAGGAGGAAACTGGGGAAAGTAAGAATGACAGTCCAAGCAGTAACACACATGTCCCACACCGAGTTGAACACAGATTCCATAAAACTTCTTAGTCCTAAGTTTTCAATATAAAGACGTTACTGTAAAACGTTCTGTATCATATCAATCGGCACACTACTTCGTCAGTATTCAGAGAGATATCTCTCATTTCAGCCTATAGAGTGTTTGTAGACATCATCCTTACTGTTGGGGCTGGGTTTCCTTACTGTTCGGTCAGCAGTTCTCATTAAGTCACCATGGAGGTAAATTGAAAATGCAGATTTGTACCCAGTTCGACAAATCGAGTCTTAGTTGGTTGTCAAAGAGAGACGAGAGAGTTTTACAGTAGGGTGGACTAGTGTTGTGGAGGTCACAACATGTTGTCAGCCGGTGATTGTCAAGCAAATAACTGCCGGTCTCGCGGTAAGTGACCGTTAATTAACATAAACATTTAGCATCTCTTGGCTTCCACATCTAGGCTACAAGCAAGTGATGCAGACCATTGGACCGTCTACATTTAAATATAGTCTACACCTTCACAATAAATCCATGTAATATAGCCTCCACCTTCACAATAAATCCATGTAATATAGCCTCCACCTTCACAATAAATCCATGTAATATAGCCTCCACCTTCACAATAAATCCATGTAATATAGCCTCCACCTTCACAATAAATCCATGTAATATAGCCTCCACCTTCACAATAAATCCATATAATATAGTCTACACCTTCACAATAAATCAATGTAATATAGTCTACCTACACCTTCACAATAAATCCATGTAATGTAGCCTCCACCTTCACAATAAATCCATGTAATATAGCCTCCACCTTCACAATAAATCCATATAATATAGTCTACACCTTCACAATAAATCAATGTAATATAGTCTACCTACACCTTCACAATAAATCCATGTAATGTAGCCTCCACCTTCACAATAAATCCATGTAATATAGCCTCCACCTTCACAATAAATCCATGTAATATAGCCTCCACCTTCACAATAAATCCATGTAATATAGCCTCCACCTTCACAATAAATCCATGTAATATAGCCTCCACCTTCACAATAAATCCATGTAATATAGCCTACACCTTCACAATGAATCCATGTAATATAGCCTCCACCTTCACAATAAATCCATATAATATAGTCTACACCTTCACAATAAATCAATGTAATATAGTCTACCTACACCTTCACAATAAATCCATGTAATGTAGCCTCCACCTTCACAATAAATCCATGTAATATAGCCTCCACCTTCACAATAAATCCATGTAATATAGCCTCCACCTTCACAATAAATCCATGTAATATAGCCTCCACCTTCACAATAAATCCATGTAATATAGCCTCCACCTTCACAATAAATCCATGTAATATAGCCTACACCATCACAATAAATCCATGTCATATAGCCTCCACCTTCACAATAAATCCATGTAATATAGTCTACACCTTCACAATAAATCCATGTAATATAGTCTACACCTTCACAATAAATCCATGTCATATAGCCTCCACCTTCACAATAAATCCATGTAATATAGTCTACACCTTCACAATAAATCCATGTAATATAGTCTACACCTTCACAATAAATCCATGTAATGTAGCCTCCACCTTCACAATAAATCCATGTAATATAGTCTACACCTTCACAATAAATCCATGTAATATAGTCTACACCTTCACAATAAATCCATGTAATATAGTCTACACCTTCACAATAAATCCATGTAATATAGTCTACACCTTCACAATAAATCCATGTAATATAGTCTACACCTTCACAATAAATCCATGTAATATAGTCTACACCTTCACAATAAATCCATGTAATATAGTCTACACCTTCACAATAAATCCATGTAATATAGTCTACACCTTCACAATAAATCCATGTAATATAGTCTACACCTTCACAATAAATCCATGTAATATAGTCTACACCTTCACAATAAATCCATGTAATATAGTCTACACCTTCACAATAAATCCATGTAATATAGCCTATACCTTCACAATAAATCCATGTAATATAGTCTACACCTTCACAATAAATCCATGTAATATAGCCTCCACCTTCACAATAAATCCATGTAATATAGCCTCCACCTTCACAATAAATCCATGTAATATAGCCTCCACCTTCACAATAAATCCATGTAATATAGCCTCCACCTTCACAATAAATCCATGTCATATAACCTCCACCTTCACAATAAATCAATGTAATATAGCCTACAACTTCACAATGAATCCATTTAATATAGCCTCCACCTTCACAATAAATCCATGTCATATAGCCTCCACCTTCACAATAAATCAATTTAATATAGCCTACAACTTCACAATAAATCCATGTAATATAGCCTACACCTTCACAATAAATCCATGTAATATAGTCTACACCTTCACAATAAATCCATGTAATATAGCCTCCACCTTCACAGTAAATCCATGTAATATAGCCTCCACCTTCACAATAAATCCATGTAATATAGTCTACACCATCACAATAAATCCATGTAATATAGCCTCCACCTTCACAGTAAATCCATGTAATATAGCCTCCACCTTCACAATAAATCCATGTAATATAGTCTACACCATCACAATAAATCCATGTAATATAGCCTCCACCTTCACAGTAAATCCATGTAATATAGCCTACACCTTCACAATGAATCCATGTAATATAGCCTCCACCGTTACAATAAATCCATGTAATATAGCCTCCACCTTCACAATAAATCCATGTAATATAGCCTCCACCTTCACAATGAATCCATGTAATATAGCCTCCACCTTCACAATAAATCCATGTAATATATTCTACACCTTCACAATAAATCCATGTAATATATTCTACACCTTCACAATAAATCCATGTAATATAGCCTCCACCTTCACAATGAATCCATGTAATATAGCCTCCACCTTCACAATAAATCCATGTAATATAGCCTCCACCTTCACAATGAATCCATGTAATATAGCCTCCACCTTCACAATGAATCCATGTAATATAGCCTCCACCTTCACAATGAATCCATGTAATATAGCCTACACCTTCACAATAAATCCATGTAATATAGCCTACACCATCACAATAAATCCATGTAATATAGCCTCCAACTTCACAATAAATCCATGTAATATAGTCTACACCTTCACAATAAATCCATGTAATATAGCCTCCACCTTCACAATAAATCAATTTAATATAGCCTCCACCATCACAATAAATCCATGTAATATAGTCTACACCATCACAATAAATCCATGTAATATAGCCTACACCATCACAATAAATCCATGTAATATAGCCTCCAACATCACAATAAATCCATGTAATATAGTCTACACCTTCACAATAAATCCATGTAATATAGCCTCCACCTTCACAATAAATCAATTTAATATAGCCTCCACCTTCACAATAAATCCATGTAATATAGCCTCCACCATCACAATGAATCCATGTAATATAGTCTACACCTTCACAATAAATCCATGTAATATAGCCTCCACCTTCACAATAAATCAATTTAATATAGCCTCCACCTTCACAATAAATCCATGTAATATAGCCTCCACCTTCACAATAAATCAATTTAATATAGCCTCCACCTTCACAATAAATCCATGTAATATAGCCTCCACCTTCACAATAAATCAATTTAATATAGCCTCCACCTTCACAATAAATCCATGTAATATAGCCTCCACCTTCACAATAAATCCATGTAATATAGCCTCCACCTTCACAATAAATCCATGTAATATAGCCTCCACCTTCACAATAAATCCATGTAATATAGCCTCCACCTTCACAATAAATCCATGTAATATAGCCTACACCATCACAATGAATCCATGTAATATAGCCTCCACCTTCACAATAAATCCATGTAATATAGCCTCCACCTTCACAATAAATCCATGTAATATAGCCTCCACCTTCACAATAAATCCATGTAATATAGCCTCCACCTTCACAATAAATCCATGTAATATAGCCTCCACCTTCACAATAAATCCATGTAATATAGTCTCCACCTTCACAATAAATCCATGTAATATAGTCTCCACCTTCACAATAAATCCATGTAATATAGTCTACACCATCACAATAAATCCATGTAATATAGCCTCCACCTTCACAATAAATCCATGTAATATAGCCTCCACCGTTACAGTATTACTCATCAGGGATGCAGCTGCGTGCTTCCTGATCCAATTCCGAGGTGCATATTGAAGATATTGGAAGAAACTGTCCACATTTACTTTTCCTCGGCCAACAAGATAAGTTCGGGCTAACGAACAGCAAAAGCACTAGCTTATGTCAATCTACTATCTATCCTCCAAAGTACAAAAGTTTATATTCTGTTCAAGGAATAAATATTCCAAACATAGTCTTGGACAGTTGTGGGATGTGATAGTGGTTATATTCATTTGGGATCTATCATCAAAACCATTTTTAATAGAGGCCATCACTCTGTTTTCTCACGCAATTAAATAGCCAATAGAAATGTTGCGCAATATGAGCTCTCATGAAGACGAGTCAAGGATGATATCACCTCCACCTTACCCGTCCCCCCTAGACCCACATCAATTAGCATTCCGCCCCAATAGGTCCACAGACGATGCAATCGCCATCACACTGCACACTGCCCTGTCCCATCTGGACAAGAGGAATATCTATGTAAGAATGCTGTTCATTGACTATAGCTCAACATTCAACACCATAGTACTGTACCCTTCCAAGCTCATCAATAAGCTTGAGGCCCTGGGTCTCCACCCCGCCCTGTGCAACTGGGTCCTGGACTTCCTGACGGGCCAACCCCAGGTGGTGAAGGTAGGAAACAACACCTCCACGTCGCTGATCCTGAACACGGGGGCCTCAAAAGGGTGCGTTCTCAGCCCCCTCCTGTACTCCTTGTTCACCCACGACTGCGTGGCCAAGAACGCCTCCAACTCAATCATCAAGTTTGCAGACGACACAACAGTAGTAGGCTTGATTACCAACAACAATGAGATGGCCTACAGGGAGGAGGTGAGGGCCCTCGGAGTGTGGTGTCAGGAAAATAACCTCACACTCAACGTCAACAAAACAAAGGAGGTGATCGTGGACTTCAGGAAACAGCAGAGGAAGCATCCCTCTATCCACATCGACAGGACAGCAGTGGAGAAGGGGGAGAGAGTGTTTTACAGTAGGGTGGACCCAGCTGATAGAGAGTTTTACAGTAGGCTGGACCCAGCTGAGAGAGAGTTTTACAGTAGGGTGGACACAGCTGAGAGAGTTTTACAGTAGGGTGGACCCAGCTGATAGAGAGTTTTACAGTAGGGTGGACACAGCTGAGAGAGAGAGTTTTACAGTAGGGTGGGCACAGCTGAGAGAGAGTTTTACAGTAGGGTGGACCCAGCTGAGAGAGAGTTTTACAGTAGGGTGGACCCAGCTGAGAGAGAGTTTTACAGTAGGGTGGACCCAGCTGAGAGTTTTACAGTAGGGTGGACCCAGCTGAGAGTTTTACAGTAGGGTGAACCCAGCTGAGAGAGAGTTTTACAGTAGGGTGAACCCAGCTGAGAGAGAGTTTAACAGTAGGGTGGACCCAGCTGAGAGTTTTACAGTAGGGTGAACCCAGCTGAGAGAGTTTTACAGTAGGGTGGACCCAGCTGAGAGTTTTACAGTAGGGTGAACCCAGCTGAGAGAGAGTTAAACAGTAGGGTGGACCCAGCTGAGAGTTTTACAGTAGGGTGAACCCAGCTGAGAGAGAGTTGTACAGTAGGGTGGACCCAGCTGAGAGTTTTACAGTAGGGTGAACCCAGCTGAGAGAGAGTTGTACAGTAGGGTGGACCCAGCTGAGAGTTTTACAGTAGGGTGAACCCAGCTGAGAGAGAGTTTTACAGTAGGGTGGACACAGCTGAGAGAGAGTTTTACAGTATGGTGGACCCAGTGGAGAGAGAGTTTTACAGTGGCTGTAAACAGACTATCATCACTGTGTGGGACTAACCTGATGCCCTTGGCTGTGTTGTGGTACTGTGCTGTGTTGTAATGTGTTGTGTACCAACCTGAAGACAAGCCCTTGGCTGTGTTGTGTACTAACCTGAAGACAGACCCTTGGCTGTGTTGTGGGACTGTACTAACCTGAAGATAGACCCTTGGCTGTGTTGTGGGACTGTACTAACCTGAAGACAGACCCTTGGCTGTGTTGTGGGACTGTGTTGTGTACTAACCTGAAGAGAGGCCCTTGGCTGTGTTGTGGAACTGTACTAACATGAAGACAGACCCTTGGCTGTGTTGTGGGACTGTACTAACCTGAAGACAGGCCCTTGGCTGTGTTGTGGGACTGTGTTGTGTACTAACCTGAAGAGAGGCCCTTGGCTGTGTTGTGGAACTGTACTAACCTGAAGACAGACCCTTGGCTGTGTTGTGGGACTGTACTAACCTGAAGACAGGCCCTTGGCTGTGTTGTGGGACTGTGTTGTGGGACTGTGTTGTGGGACTGTATTGTGTACTAACCTGAAGACAGGCCCTTGGCTGTGTTGTGGAACTGTACTAACCTGAAGACAGACCCTTGGCTGTGTTGTGGGACTGTGTTGTGGGACTGTACTAACCTGAAGACAGACCCTTGGCTGTGTTGTGGGACTGTGTTGTGGGACTGTGTTGTGGGACTGTACTAACCTGAAGACAGGCCCTTGGCTGTGTTGTGTACTAACCTGAAGACAGGCCTTTGGCTGTGTTGTGTACTAACCTGAAGACAGGCCCTTGGCTGTGTTGTGGTACTGTGTTGTGGGACTGTACTAACCTGAAGACAGACCCTTGGCTGTGTTGTGTACTAACCTGAAGACAGACCCTTGGCTGTGTTGTGGACCTGTGTTGTGGGACTGTGTTGTGGGACTGTACTAACCTGAAGACAGGCCCTTGGCTGTGTTGTGTACTAACCTGAAGACAGGCCTTTGGCTGTGTTGTGTACTAACCTGAAGACAGGCCCTTGGCTGTGTTGTGGTACTGTGTTGTGGGACTGTACTAACCTGAAGACAGACCCTTGGCTGTGTTCTGGGACTTGTGCATCTCCGTCTCCTTGAAGCTCAGGTCCTCCTGCATGGACTTGAGCTCACTGGCCGTCACCGACGAGATCTGGCGCATCCGGTTCATGTTCTGCATCAACACACACGAGACATCTCCTTTAAACGAGCTTCTTCACTTCAACAACCCTGCAGTATTGAAAAGGATTTATGAAAACCCTAGTATCTGATAGGAGTTAGGAGTTTCGTGTCTATTGAACTGTAGTTTAATGACTTAAAGCAGAACCTGTGTGAACGACATGACAGAGAACAGCTGGGGTACAGAAATAAACGGTTGATTCAGCTAACTCGTAATAAACAAACGAAGAAGAACGAAGGCAAAACAAGGCAACGTCCAAGCTGTGACCTGGGAGTATTTTAACACAGGCAAGTCCAAGTGTTGAACTTAGTGGCCGAGCTGTTTCGTTGAGAACAGCAGACAAGCACATGGCAGATGGGTAACATCAGTTGAACCTCTCACTCCCTCCACTAGAGTGTTCCAGTAGAGCTCTCTCTGTCTCTCTCTCCCTCCCTCCCCCTCTCTGTCCCCTTTTCTCTTTCTCCTCTCTGTTCCTCTTTCGTCTCTCCTCTGTTCCTCTCTCGTCTCTCTCTCTCTCTCGTCTCTCCTCTCTGTTCCTCTCTCTCTCGTCTCTCTCTCTCTCTCAAATTCTTTGTAGATCTGTGTAATCTGAGGGAAATATGTCTCTAATATGGTCATACATTGGGCAGGAGGTTAGGAAGTGCAGCTCAGTTTCCACCTCATTTTGTGGGCAGTGTGCACATAGCCTGTCTTCTCTTGAGAGTCAGGTCTGCCTACGACGATCTTTCTCAATAGCAAGGCTATGCTCACTGAGTCTGTACATAGTCAAAGCTTTCCTTAAGTTTGGGTTAGTCACAGTGGTCAGGTATTCTGCCACTGTGTACTCTCTGTTTAGGGCCAAATAGCATTCTAGTTTGCTCTGTTTTTTAGTCAATTCTTTCCAAAGAGTCAAGTAATTATCTTTTTGTTTTCTCATGATTTGGTTGAGTCTAATTGTGTTGCTGTCCTGGGGCTCTGTGGGGTCTATTTGTGTTTCTGAACAGAGCCCCAGGACCAGCTTGCTTTGGGGACTCTTCTCCAGGTTTATTTCCTCTGTAGGTGATGGCTTTGTTATGGAAGGTTTGGGAATCGCTTCCTCTTAGGTGGTTGTAGAATTTAACAGATCTTTTATGGATTTTGATAATTAGTCGGTATCGGCGGCGTGTTTATCCCATTTAGTGAATTCTTGATTGGTGAGTGAACCCCAGACCTCACAACCATAAAGGGCAATGGGTTTTATAACGGATAAAAGTATTTTTAGCCAGATCCTAATTGGTATGTCGAATTTTATGTTCCTTTGATGGAACGTTCACAGTTTTGTTGAAGAATTTCAGGTCAAGGTATGTATAGTTTTTTGTGTGCTCTAGGCCAATGGTGTCTAGATGGAATTTGTATTCGTGGTCCTGGGAATTTGACCTTTTTTAGGAACACCATTATTTTGGTCTTATTTACTGTCAGGGCCCAGGTCTGTCAGGGCCCAGGTCTGTCAGGGCCCAGTTCTGTCAGGACCCAGGTCTGTCAGGGCCCAGGTCTGTCAGGGCCCAGGTCTGTCAGAATCTGTGCAGAAGATCTAGGTGCTGCTGTAGGGCCTCCTTGGTCTCTCTCTCTCTCTCTCTCTCACACACGCACACACACTCTCTCTCTCTCACACACACACACTCTCACACACTCTCTCTCTCTCACTCACTCTGCTGGAGTGTTCCAGTAGAGCTACGATGATGGCCTGTGTCTGACGGTTTCTCTCTCTCTCTCTCTCTCTCTCTCTCTCTCTCTCTCTCTCTCTCTCTCTCTCTCTCTCTCTCTCTCTCTCTCTCTCTCTCTCTCTCTCTCTCTCTCTCTCTCTCTCTCTCTCTCTCTCTCTCTCTCTCTCTCTCTCTCTCTCTCTCTCTCTCTCTCTCTCTCTCTCTCTCTCTCTCTCTCTCTCTCTCAACTCTCAACTCTCACTCACTCAACTCTCACTCACTCAACTCTCACTCACTCAACTCTCACTCACACTCTCTCTCACTCACTCTGCTGGAGTGTTCCAGTAGAGCTACGATGATGGCCTGTGTCTGACGGTTTCACTCACTCACTCTCTCTCACTCTCTCTCACTCACTCTGCTGGAGTGTTCCAGTAGAGCTACGATGATGGCCTGTGTCTGACGGTTTTTCTCCACCTCTGTAGCTTTAGTCTCATCAAATGAATCCAGAAAACCTGTGGAAATATGAATCAATGCCAGATAAACGATCAGTATAGACTACAATACTGCTTACACATAGGATTTACACTATTTAGGCTGTAAAAATAAATCAAACGGGCAATGTTTCTATGACCCCCCCGCTTTATAAACAGGCCCATTTTGACAACATTCTTGCCTGAATACACCTTTCATTCCTCCCGGCACACCGGGGAGGACTGGTAGTAGTGGTGTGCAGGGTGGGCGTCGTCTATTTTAAGAAATACATTGAATATACACCATTAAAAATTATAGCCATTATCAATTGCTTTAGGCAGGTTCCTAAGAAACATTATAAGGATGAATAAAACGTGTTTCCAAAAAGGAAAATAATATTTAGAGTTTTAATCGGGCATGTTACAGGTCTGTGTAGCCGTGGTTACACCAGCCAATTGAAATCAATAGTTTGTTATTTTGTTAACGAAACAGACAAAGACACACCTATCCGATCACAGTCAACACAGATACAGTGGGGCAAAAAAAGTATTTAGTCAGCCACCAATTGTGCAAGTTCTCCCACTTAAAAAGATGAGAGAGGCTTGTCATTTTCATCATAGGTACACTTCAACTATGACAGACAAAATGAGAATAAAAATCCAGAAAATCACATTGTAGGATTTTTTATGAATTGATTTGCATATTATGGTGGAAAATAAGTATTTGGTCAATAACAAAAGTTTATCTCAATACTTTGTTATATACCCTTTGTTGGCAATGACAGAGGTCAACAGATATTTTTAAGTGGGAGAACTTGCACAATTGGTGGCTGACTAAATACCTTTTTGTCCCACTGTATCTTTTCTAATAAGAATATAATGGGATATAACAGAACTTGTCACGGGAACGTGTGATACCGCTGACATATTAAAAGTGATATTTAGAAACAGTCTGTGCTGTTTTCATCCACGTTTCATCTCTTTCCTATTATCATTTTTTTGTCATTTTACCCCTTTTTTCACCACAATTTCATGGTATCCAATCGGTAGTTACAGTCTTGTCCCATCGCAGTAACTCCCGTACAGACTCGGGAGAGGCAAAAGTTGAGAGACATGCGTCCTCCGAAACACGACCCTGCCAAGCCGCACTGCTTTTTGACACACTGCCCGCTTAACCCGGAACCGGGTCAGCTTGCAGGCGCCCGGCTCACCACAAGGAGTCGCCAGAGAGCGATGAGACAAGGAAATCCTGTCCGGCCAAACCCTCCCCTAACCCGGACGATCACTCGACCAATTGTGCACTACCTCATGGGTCTCCCGGGTTACGGCCGGGACCAAACCCGGGTCTATAATAATGCCTCAAGCACTGCGAAGCAGTGGCTTAGACAGCTACGTCACTCGGGAGGCCCAATTTCCTCTCTTTCCTACCCTCACTCCACTTTGTTAGGGAGCAGGAGTAGCAGGAGTACCTTCATCATGACACCCATAGAAAATAATAGCAGTCCTATTTTCAAAAGCATGTGAGTCTGGTGTTCATATTTCAACCTCCATGGGCTTCTGGAGTTGCCTCCACATGATCGAGCAAAATAATAGGCCTACTCTTAGGCTACATTATAGCATGTAGCATTTAGGCTACATTATAGCATGTAGCATTTAGGCCACATTATAGCATGTAGCATTTAGGCTACATTATAGCATGTAGCATTTAGGCTACATTATAGCATGTAGCATTTAGGCTCCAGGAAAAACATCAGGGACAGACTGATATTCTGCAAAAGGTACAGGGATTGGACTTCTGAGGACTTGGGTAAAGTCATTTTCTCTGATGAATCCCCTTTCCGATTGTTTGGGGCATCTGGAAAAAAGCTTGTACGGAGAAGACTACCATCAGTCCTGTGTCATGCCAACAATAAAGCATCCCGAGACCATTCATGTGTGGGGTTGCTACTCAGCCAAGGGAGTGGGCTCACTCACAATTTTGCCTAAGAACACAGCCATGAATATAGAATGGTACCAACCATCCTCTGAGAGCAACTTCTCCCAACCATCCAGGAACAGTTTGGTGACGAACAATGCGTTTTCCAGCATGATGGAGCACCTTGCCATAAGGCAAAAGTGATAACTAAGTGGCTCGGGGAACAAAACATCGATATTTTGGGTCCATGGACAGGAAACTCCCGAGACGTTAATTTATTGAGAACTTGTGGTCAATCCTCAAGAGACTGGTGGACAAACAAAAACCCACAAATTCTGACCAACTCCAAGCATTGATTATGCAAGAATCAGTTGCCATCAGTCAGGATGTGGTCCAGAAGTTAATTGACAGCATGCCAGGGCAGATTGCAGAGGTCTTGAAAAAGAAGGGTCAACACTGCAAATATTGACTCTGCATCAACTTAATGTAATTGTCAATAAAAGCCTTTGACACTTATGAAATGCTTGTAATTATACTTCAGTATTCCATAGTAACATCTGACAAAAATATCTAAAGACACCGAAGCAGAAAACTTTGTGGAAATTAATATTTGTGACATTCTCAAAACTTTTGGCCACGACTGCACATTATGCCCTGAATCTATTCTAACACGCTCAGAAATCTACTCCTTTTATTCTCTGTTCCCAACACACTGACACACTAGACAACTACAACATTTTCCAACAAGATAGAACTGCCAAAGGGGGCGGAGTTGCAATCTACTGCAGAGAGAGCCTGCAGAAAATGTGTGCTGCCTAGCAACCATCAAGAGTTTAAGAGAGTAGAGCGTGCTAATGTCGCCTCGGCCTTATGGCTACGTTACATACTAAGTCGTTTTGGCGGAAATAAAGGTTTTGTCTTTGATACCGGGAATAACTTTCAGATATAAAGAAAAGGACGAAAAAAGTTGTCAGGGAAAACGTCTTAGACTGAAAGGGATACAAGATATGTAACTTCCTACAACCTACGCAGGAATGGTTCACAGAAAGTATGTAATGGTCAACTCACTGTCCATAGTCTCATCTCTCTTCTTTAGTTCTTTGTACTTCTGGTTTCGTTCACCTGTAGGACAAAAAGTGAGTTGTTACTTGGGTATTTAGTCTAACCGCTCTTAGAATTAGAGGTGACTTGAGGAACCCTGGAGATCTGCGAGGAACCATTGTTAGTCAATGGTTCATACATGCACCTTTGGTTAGTGGAGAGGTTCTGGGAGGACCTTTAATGGATCAATATAGCAACAGGTTCATGGAGGAACCCTGGAGGGATTTGATTTTTTAGGATCCCCGTTAGCCGACGCCAATGGTGACAGCTAGTCTTACTGGGACACATAACGAACAAAAACATTACAGACAAAATACTTTACAATTTACATACATTTAAACAACATGTAGTGTGTGTGAGTGTGCTTCTATCAGTGGGGTGGGGGCGTGGCTTAGTAGGGGCGTGGCTTAGTAGTTTACATACATTTAAACAACATGTAGTGTGTGTGAGTGTGCTTCTATCAGTGGAGTGGGGGCGTGGCTTAGTAGGGGCGTGGCTTAGTAGTTTACATACATTTAAACAACATGTAGTGTGTGTGAGTGTGCTTCTATCAGTGGGGTGGGGGCATGGCTTAGTAGGGGCGTGGCTTAGTAGTTTACATACATTTAAACAACATGTAGTGTGTGTGAGTGTGCTTCTATCAGTGGGGTGGGGGCGTGGCTTAGTAGGGGCGTGGCTTAGTAGTTTACATACATTTAAACAACATGTAGTGTGTGTGTGTGCTTCCATCAGTGGAGTGGGGGCGTGGCTTAGTAGGGGCATGGCTTAGTAGTTTACATACATTTAAACAACATGTAGTGTGTGTGAGTGTGCTTCTATCAGTGGAGTGGGGGCGTGGCTTAGTAGGGGCGTGGCTTTAATCAATATATTTTTTCGGCCACCTGTTACAGTAAATGTCCTTCCTCTTCATCAGTTCTGTTGTATTGTCATCACGTTAAATTAAACACTGACAGTTTCATAGCGTCAATGAGGCTAACAGAGGTCTATGAGTTCCTCAAGAACCTATGCAAATCCTAAAGCTAGAATAGTTACCAATTTATTACTATATGTAATGAGGAATGTTAATATTAATAATATTACATTAAAATATGTCATATGCATAAATATTAAAGGAAAACTTCAATGTAAGATGTACAAACTTAACATGATGAACAGGAATTCGTTTTATGCTAACGAGTTTGCCAAAAAATACATTTGAACGCCACGCCTTCAATCTGATAGGCTGCCAAAACTGTAATATATTATTAAAAAAGGTTCAAAATAGAACCCCTAGCATTCCAAAAAGGTTCCAGTTTGAACCTTTACACAGGGGTTCCTCTAGGACCTTCTTTTAACTGGAGAGACTCCGGCGTTGTGGCAACCCAAAAAGGTTCCAGTTTGAACCTTTACAGGGGTTCCTCTAGGACCTTCTTTTAACTGGAGAGACTCCGGCGTTGTGGCAACCCAAAAAGGTTCCAGTTTGAACCTTTACAGGGGTTCCTCTAGGACCTTCTTTTAACTGGAGAGACTCCGGCGTTGTGGCAACCCAAAAAGGTTCCAGTTTGAACCTTTACAGGGGTTCCTCTAGGACCTTCTTTTAACTGGAAAGATTCTGGCGGTGTGGCAACCCAAAAAGCTTCCAGGCACCTTTACTTCTAAGACTGTAGAGTCTATATAAAGTAAAGTGGAAGTAGTTAGTTCCAAACTAATGCTACTGGAAGGATGGCCTAGTCTAGTTGAGGAGTTTGGTGGAGAACAAGAGGGACACAGTAGGCCTCTTACCGTCTGGTCATGACGAGTCAGAGGATATGAGCCAGAGATGAGGACAGGAAACAGTCAGAGGATATGAGACAGAGATGAGGACAGGAAACAGTCAGAGGATATGAGACAGAGATGAGGACAGGAAACAGTCAGAGGATATGAGACAGAGATGAGGACAGGAAACAGTCAGAGGATATGAGACAGAGATGAGGACAGGAAACAGTCAGAGGATATGAGACAGAGATGAGGACAGGAAACAGTCAGAGGATATGAGACAGAGATGAGGACAGGAAACAGTCAGAGGATATGAGACAGAGATGAGGACAGGAAACAGTCAGAGGATATGAGACAGAGATGAGGACAGGAAACAGTCAGAGGATATGAGACAGAGATGAGGACAGGAAACAGTTTGATCAAAAGCATTGATTGAAGTAAAGAAGTCTGATAGAACAACATGATGCAGTGTATATTAGGACAGAGTGAACAACAAGCATATTTATGTTTCTCCTTCCTCCAAGTATTGAGAGCTACAGTATGCATGCATCCCAAATGGCACCCTATTCCCCATATAGTGCACTTTTACCAGGGCCCGGTGGCAATAGGGAATATGATGATCATGATGGCCCAATAACATCTGATAAATATGAGTATGTGACCAATAACATCTGTTAAATATGAGTATGGACCAATAACATCTGATAAATATGAGTATGTGACCCATAACATCTGCTATCTGATAAATATGAGTATGTGACCAATAACATCTGATAAATATGGGTATGTGACCCAATAACATCTGTTAAATATGAGTATGGACCAATAACATCTGTTAAATATGGGTATGGACCAATAACATCTGCTAAATATGGGTATGGACCAATAACATCTGTTAAATATGAGTATGGACCAATAACATCTGTTAAATATGAGTATGGACCAATAACATCTGTTAAATATGGACCAATAACATCTGTTAAATATGAGTATGGACCAATAACATCTGCTAAATATGAGTATGGACCAATAACATCTGCTAAATATGAGTATGGACCAATAACATCTGCTATCTGCTAAATATGAGTATGGACCAATAACATCTGCTAAATATGAGTATGGACCAATAACATCTGTTAAATATGAGTATGGACCAATAACATCTGCTAAATATGAGTATGGACCAATAACATCTGCTAAATATGAGTATGGACCAATAACATCTGCTAAATATGAGTATGGACCAATAACATCTGCTAAATATGAGAATGGACCAATAACATCTGTTAAATATGAGTATGGACCAATAACATCTGATAAATATGAGTATGGACCCAATAACATCTGATAAATATGTGTATGGACCAATAACATCTGCTAAATATGTGTATGGACCAATAACATCTGTTAAATATGGACCAATAACATCTGTTAAATATGTGTATGGACCCAATAACATCTGCTAAATATGAGTATGGACCAATAACATCTGCTAAATATGAGTATGGACCCAATAACATCTGTTAAATATGTGTATGGACCAATAACATCTGCTAAATATGAGTATGGACCAATAACATCTGCTATCTGCTAAATATGAGTATGGACCAATAACATCTGCTAAATATGAGTATGGACCAATAACATCTGCTATCTGCTAAATATGAGTATGGACCAATAACCTCTGTTAAATATGAGTATGTGACCCAATAACATCTGTTAAATATGAGTATGGACCCAATAACATCTGTTAAATATGTGTATGGACCAATAACATCTGCTAAATATGAGTATGGACCAATAACATCTGCTATCTGCTAAATATGAGTATGGACCAATAACATCTGCTAAATATGAGTATGGACCAATAACATCTGTTAAATATGAGTATGGACCAATAACATCTGTTAAATATGAGTATGGACCAATAACATCTGATAAATATGAGTATGGACCAATAACATCTGTTAAATATGAGTATGGACCAATAACATCTGTTAAATATGAGTATGGACCAATAACATCTGTTAAATATGAGTATGGACCAATAACATCTGTTAAATATGAGTATGGACCAATAACATCTGATAAATATGAGTATGGACCAATAACATCTGATAAATATGAGTATGGACCAATAACATCTGCTATCTGCTAAATATGAGTATGGACCAATAACATCTGCTAAATATGAGTATGGACCAATAACATCTGTTAAATATGAGTATGGACCAATAACATCTGCTAAATATGAGTATGGACCAATAACATCTGCTAAATATGAGTATGGACCAATAACATCTGCTAAATATGAGTATGGACCAATAACATCTGCTAAATATGAGAATGGACCAATAACATCTGTTAAATATGAGTATGTGACCCAATAACATCTGATAAATATGTGTATGGACCAATAACATCTGCTAAATATGTGTATGGACCAATAACATCTGTTAAATATGGACCAATAACATCTGTTAAATATGTGTATGGACCCAATAACATCTGCTAAATATGAGTATGGACCAATAACATCTGCTAAATATGAGTATGGACCCAATAACATCTGTTAAATATGTGTATGGACCAATAACATCTGCTAAATATGAGTATGGACCAATAACATCTGCTATCTGCTAAATATGAGTATGGACCAATAACATCTGCTAAATATGAGTATGGACCAATAACATCTGCTATCTGCTAAATATGAGTATGGACCAATAACCTCTGTTAAATATGAGTATGTGACCCAATAACATCTGTTAAATATGAGTATGGACCCAATAACATCTGTTAAATATGTGTATGGACCAATAACATCTGCTAAATATGAGTATGGACCAATAACATCTGCTATCTGCTAAATATGAGTATGGACCAATAACATCTGCTAAATATGAGTATGGACCAATAACATCTGTTAAATATGAGTATGGACCAATAACATCTGTTAAATATGAGTATGGACCAATAACATCTGATAAATATGAGTATGGACCAATAACATCTGTTAAATATGAGTATGGACCAATAACATCTGTTAAATATGAGTATGGACCCAATAACATCTGTTAAATATGTGTATGGACCAATAACATCTGCTAAATATGAGTATGGACCAATAACATCTGTTAAATATGAGTATGGACCAATAACATCTGTTAAATATGAGTATGGACCAATAACATCTGTTAAATATGAGTATGGACCAATAACATCTGCTAAATATGAGTATGGACCAATAACATCTGCTAAATATGAGTATGGACCAATAACATCTGCTATCTGCTAAATATGAGTATGGACCAATAACATCTGCTAAATATGAGTATGGACCAATAACATCTGTTAAATATGAGTATGGACCAATAACATCTGCTAAATATGAGTATGGACCAATAACATCTGCTAAATATGAGTATGGACCAATAACATCTGTTAAATATGAGTATGGACCAATAACATCTGCTAAATATGAGTATGGACCAATAACATCTGCTAAATATGAGTATGGACCAATAACATCTGCTATCTGCTAAATATGAGTATGGACCAATAACATCTGCTAAATATGAGTATGGACCAATAACATCTGTTAAATATGAGTATGGACCAATAACATCTGTTAAATATGAGTATGGACCAATAACATCTGCTAAATATGAGTATGGACCAATAACATCTGTTAAATGTGAGTATGGACCAATAACATCTGTTAAATATGAGTATGTGACCAATAACATCTGCTAAATATGAGTATGGACCAATAACATCTGTTAAATATGAGTATGTGACCCAATAACATCTGATAAATATGAGTATGGACCAATAACATCTGCTATCTGCTAAATATGAGTATGGACCAATAACATCTGATAAATATGAGTATGGACCAATAACATCTGATAAATATGAGTATGGACCAATAACATCTGCTATCTGCTAAATATGAGTATGGACCAATAACATCTGCTAAATATGAGTATGGACCAATAACATCTGTTAAATATGAGTATGGACCAATAACATCTGCTAAATATGAGTATGGACCAATAACATCTGTTAAATATGAGTATGGACCAATAACATCTGCTAAATATGAGTATGGACCAATAACATCTTCTAAATATGAGTATGGACCAATAACATCTGTTAAATATGAGTATGGACCAATAACATCTGCTATCTGCTAAATATGAGTATGGACCAATAACATCTGTTAAATATGAGTATGGACCAATAACATCTGCTATCTGCTAAATATGAGTATGGACCAATAACATCTGTTAAATATGAGTATGGACCAATAACATCTGCTATCTGCTAAATATGAGTATGGACCAATAACATCTGCTATCTGCTAAATATGAGTATGGACCAATAACATCTGTTAAATATGAGTATGGACCAATAACATCTGCTAAATATGAGTATGGACCAATAACATCTGCTAAATATGAGTATGGACCAATAACATCTGTTAAATATGAGTATGGACCAATAACATTGCTAAATATGAGTATGGACCAATAACATCTGCTAAATATGAGTATGGACCAATAACATTGCTAAATATGAGTATGGACCAATAACATCTTCTAAATATGAGTATGGACCAATAACATCTGCTAAATATGAGTATGGACCAATAACATCTTCTAAATATGAGTATGGACCAATAACATCTGATGTGAAGTGTAATTTGGGTCATTCAGGCTCTCCTTCATTAAGTGTCCCCGGTGTGGGACTTCAAAACACCTCTACCATGGACCACCAGCCATGTTGACTTCCCCTCTGGAGTCTAACAATACAATACACATCCCCATGAAGACCAGAGCAGCAGACAGGCGTCTTACAGAGAGGCGTCTACAGGATGCCCGAGTCCCAAATGGCACCCTACGTCAGTGCACTAGGTAGGGAATAAGGTGCACTAGGAAGGGAATAGGGATCCACTAGGAAGGGAATAGAGTGACATTTGGGATGTCAGGACAGGATGCTGTAATCTATGCAGGCAAGGCGGAGCGGAGAGAGTTGTCTTGGACGGTATCCAGAGGCCTTAATGGATTTATATCCAATTCACTGAACTGTTACTGAACACATCTACAGGACAATAACACATCACCACCCTCATTGGGCCAAGTGCCCAAAACTCTCCCATCCCCAGCCCACTCCCCATCCACTCCACCCCCCCCCTCCACCACCCTCATTGGGCCAAGTGCCCAAAACTCTCCCATCCCAGCCCACTCCCCATCCACTCCACCCCCCCCCCCCCCTCCACCACCCTCATTGGGCCAAGTGCCCAAAACTCTCCCATCCCCAGCCCACTCCACCCCAGTGCAAAGCTCTTGTACGAGACTGTGAATGTTCTAAAAATATAAAAAATAAAATGTCCAAAACTCATCATCTCATTGTTCTACGGGACTATGAAACCCGTCAGATATAACATCTACGACCCCAGTGGAGAGATCTAATCAGTCCGTACCTTGGTGTTCCTCCATGTTATTGTCGAGCTGTCGGATCTCCTCGTTGATCAGGCTCATCTTCTCACGCATCTCAGTCAACCTGTTATAAACGTCACAGAGTTAATAAAACAGGAATATCACTTTGGTTGGCTAGGATAAGACTTTAAAATGATCACAGAAACTACGTACTGTCTTTCCATGCTTGCTGTTTCCTGGTTGTCTTCTTTTACCTTGGGAGAGCAAAACAAAGCGTCGTTTTGAAGCATAACACACAGATTCAACTCACTAAACCTTAAAATATACACCTCTTTACCAAACTTCTCCACTCCCTCATCCCCCCCCCAAAAAAATGACATCGACGATTGTGACATCAGAGCAGTATTTAATAAGAATTTGGTGGGGTGCCCCCCCATGAGACATCCCCCAGAGAGTGAGGTCACGGCCTGGGTTACCATTGTACAGCACCCCTGGAAACATTGAGGTTAAGTGTCTTGCTCAATGGCATAACGGCAGCTTTTTGACCTTGTCGGCTCCATGACTGGAGCCAGCAGCCTTCCGGTTACTGGCCCAAAGCTCTAACCTCGAGGCTACCTGCCGCAGCCTTCCGGTTACTGGCCCAACGCTCTAACCTCGAGGCCACCTGCCGCAGCCTTCCGGTTACTGGCCCAACGCTCTAACCTCGAGGCCACCTGCCGCAGCCTTCCGGTTACTGGCCCAAAGCTCTAACCTCGAGGCTACCTGCCGCAGCCTTCCGGTTACTGGCCCAACGCTCTAACCTCGAGGCTACCTGCCTCAGCCTTCCGGTTACTGGCCCAAAGCTCTAACCTCGAGGCTACCTGCCGCAGCCTTCCGGTTACTGGCCCAAAGCTCTAACCTCGAGGCCACCTGCCGCAGCCTTCCGGTTACAGGCCCAAAGCTCTAACCTCGAGGCTACCTGCCGTAGCCTTCCGGTTACTGGCCCAACGCTCTAACCTCGAGGCTATCTGCCGCAGCCTTCCGGTTACTGGCCCAAAGCTCTAACCTTGAGGCTACCTGCCTCAGCCTTCCGGTTACTGGCCCAACGCTCTAACCTCGAGGCTACCTGCCGCAGCCTTCCGGTTACTGGCCCAACGCTCTAACCTCGAGGCTACCTGCCGCAGCCTTCCGGTTACTGGCCCAAAGCTCTAACCTCGAGGCTACCTGCCGCAGCCTTCCGGTTACTGGCCCAACGCTCTAACCTCGAGGCTACCTGCCGCAGCCTTCCGGTTACTGGCCCAAAGCTCTAACCTCGAGGCTACCTGCCGCAGCCTTCCGGTTACTGGCCCAACGCTCTAACCTCGAGGCCACCTGCCTCAGCCTTCCGGTTACTGACCCAACGCTCTAACCTCGAGGCCACCTGCCTCAGCCTTCCGGTTACTGGCCCAAAGCTCTAACCTCGAGGCTACCTGCCGCAGCCTTCCGGTTACTGGCCCAAAGCTCTAACCTCGAGGCTACCTGCCACCCATATTTAAAGACAGAGACAAATGTATGAAACCATTTAAGGTTGTGGTGACTGTCTACCCACCTGTTTAAACAGCCTGTCCCTCTCCTCACCTGTTTAAACAGCCTGTCCCTCTCCTCACCTGTTTAAACAGCCTGTCCCTCTCCTCACCCTCTCCTCACCTGTTTAAACAGCCTGTCCCTCTCCTCACCCTCTCCTCACCTGTTTAAACAGCCTGTCCCTCTCCTCACCTGTTTAAACAGCCTGTCCCTCTCCTCCTGGGGCGATCCCATGCTCTTGTCCTCTGCCACCATGGCGTCTCTCTTCAGCTCCAGCTCCTGAAGCTTCTCGTGTAGTAACACAGCTTCCCGTTTCACCTGGGAGTGATACAGCTCCTACAGACATCACACAGGGCAGAGGGGACAGAAGGGATTGAGTCAGTGTGGATGGACGGGTCTTAACTACCTGTTTGGTGGAAGGCCCTGACTCCCTCTATGGGACCAATGACATCTACCCCTGGTTTAATGCAACCACGATGGCAACAGACTAAAAGGTGTGTCTGACTAAAATGAACATTTTGGGGGTTTTCAGGTAATGCATGAACATGATTGTTAAGATACAGTACCCAATCTATAACCATTAAAACATGCTCTTCAAACCTAGATTTGATCATTGGTCATTATAATGGATATGATTCAGCCTATGAGTGAATGAGCTTGTTGATTCATCCTATGAGTGAATGAGCTTGTTGATTCAGTGAATGAGCTTGTTGATTCAGTGAATGAGCTTGTTGATTCAGCCCATGAGTGAATGAGCTTGTTGATTCAGCAGATGAGTGAGTGAGCTTGTTGATTCAGCCCATGAGTGAATGAGCTTGTTGATTCAGCAGATGAGTGAGCGAGCTTGTTGATTCAGCAGATGAGTGAGTGAGCTTGTTGATTCAGCCTATGAGTGAGTGAGCTTGTTGATTCAGCCCATGAGTGAATGAGCTTGTTGATTCAGCCTATGAGTGAATGAGCTTGTTGATTCAGCAGATGAGTGAGCGAGCTTGTTGATTCAGCAGATGAGTGAGTGAGCTTGTTGATTCAGCCTATGAGTGAGTGAGCTTGTTGATTCAGCCCATGAGTGAATGAGCTTGTTGATTCAGCCTATGAGTGAATGAGCTTGTTGATTCAGCCTATGAGTGAGTGAGCTTGTTGATTCAGCCTATGAGTGAGTGAGCTTGTTGATTCAGCCTATGAGTGAGTGAGCTTGTTGATTCAGCCTATGAGTGAATGAGCTTGTTGATTCAGCCCATGAGTGAATGAGCTTGTTGATTCAGCCTATGAGTGAATGAGCTTGTTGATTCAGCCTATGAGTGAGTGAGCTTGTTGATTCAGCCTATGAGTGAGCGAGCTTGTTGATTCAACGAATGAGTGAGTGAGCTTGTTGATTCAGTGAATGAGCTTGTTGATTCAGCCCATGAGTGAGTGAGCTTGTTGATTCAGCCCATGAGTGAGTGAGCTTGTTGATTCAGCCTGAGTGAGCGAGCTTGTTGATTCAGCCTATGAGTGAGCGAGCTTGTTGATTCAGCCTATGAGTGAGCGAGCTTGTTGATTCAGCCTATGAGTGAGCGAGCTTGCTTGTTGATTCTGCCCAGCCCAGATAACTAGGTGAGACAACCACATATCACAGTCGTATTCAGCACATTCATCTTCAGATAGCTAGGTGGACCAGTCATAGTCAGTACATTCATCTCCAGATAGCTAGGTGGACCAGTCAGAGTCAGTACATTCATCTCCAGATAGCTAGGTGGACCAGTCATAGTCAGTACATTCATCTTCAGATAGCTAGGTGGACCAGTCATAGTCAGTACATTCATCTCCAGATAGCTAGGTGGACCAGTCATAGTCAGTACATTCATCTTCAGATAGCTAGGTGGACCAGTCATAGTCAGTACATTCATCTCCAGATAGCTAGGTGGACCAGTCATAGTCAGTACATTCATCTCCAGATAGCTAGGTGAGACAACCACATATCACAGTCATAGTCAGTACATTCATCTTCAGATAGCTAGGTGGACCAGTCATAGTACATTCATCTTCAGATAGCTAGGTGGACCAGTCATAGTCAGTACATTCATCTTCAGATAGCTAGGTGGACCAGTCATGGTCAATACATTCATCTCCAGATAACTAGGTAGACCAGTCATAGTCAGTACATTCATCTTCAGATAGCTAGGTGGACCAGTCATAGTACATTCATCTTCAGATAGCTAGGTGGACCAGTCATAGTCAGTACATTCATCTCCAGATAGCTAGGTGGACCAGTCATAGTCAGTACATTCATCTCCAGATAACTAGGTAGACCAGTCATAGTCAGTACATTCATCTCCAGATAGCTAGGTGGACCAGTCATGGTCAGTACATTCATCTCCAGATAGCTAGGTGGACCAGTCATAGTCAGTACATTCATCTTCAGATAGCTAGGTGGACCAGTCATGGTCAATACATTCATCTCCAGATAGCTAGGTGGACCAGTCATAGTCAGTACATTCATCTCCAGATAGCTAGGTGGACCAGTCATAGTCAGTACATTCATCTCCAGATAGCTAGGTGGACCAGTCATAGTCAGTACATTCATCTCCAGATAGCTAGGTGGACCAGTCATAGTCAGTACATTCATCTCCAGATAGCTAGGTGGACCAGTCATAGTCAGTACATTCATCTTCAGATAGCTAGGTGGGTCAACCACATATCACAGTCATAGAAAGTACATTTCAATTTTATTAGTAGCGTCAGAGCTAAGGGGGGGGGGGGGGGGGGGGGGTCAAGTGCAAGTGTTGCTCAATTATTCTAATATTTTTTGGGGGTGGGGGGGTCAAGGTGAGGAGGAGGATAATTAAAATATACTCTTTGAAGGGAATAGGGTGCCACTTGGGATTCACCCTGCCACTCACTGCTTCAAACGTCTCCTTCCGTGTTATGAGGGTGTCCAGCTCTTCCTGACGACCATCCAGCTCCTGAGAGAAAGACACACAGGAAAACTTTAGTCCTTGATACTGACACCTGTTTAGCACGAGGCCGTCTGTCGTTGTTATCTGCATGACTATACGGAGTTGGGTAGCTACTGTTGTCTGATGGGGTAGCTACTGCTGTCTGATGGGGTAGCTACTGTTTCTGATGGGGTAGCTACTGCTGTCTGATGGGGTAGCTACTGCTGTCTGATGGGGTAGCTACTGCTGTCTGATGGGGTAGCTACTGCTGCTGATAGGGTAGCTACTGCTGTCTGATGGGATAGCTACTGCTGTCTGATGGGGTAGCTACTGTTTCTGATGGGGTAGCTACTGCTGTCTGATGGGGTAGCTACTGCTGCTGATAGGGTAGCTACTGCTGTCTGATGGGATAGCTACTGCTGTCTGATGGGGTAGCTACTGCTGTCTGATGGGGTAGCTACTGCTGTCTGATGGGGTAGCTACTGTTTCTGATGGGGTAGCTACTGCTGTCTGATGGGGTAGCTACTGCTGTCTGATAGGGTAGCTACTGCTGTCTGATGGGGTAGCTACTGCTGTCTGATGGGGTAGCTACGGCTGCCTGATAGGGTAGCTACTGTTTCTGATGGGGTAGCTACTGCTGTCTGATGGGGTAGCTACTGCTGTCTGATGGGGTAGCTACTGCTGTCTGATGGGGTAGCTACTGCTGTCTGATGGGGTAGCTACAGCTGTCTGATGGGGTAGCTACTGCTGTCTGATGGGGTAGCTACTGCTGTCTGATGAGGTAGCTACTGCTGTCTGATAGGGTAGCTACTGCTGTCTGATAGGGTAGCTACTGCTGTCTGATAGGGTAGCTACTGCTGTCTGATAGGGTAGCTACTGCTGCCTGATAGGGTAGCTACTGCTGCCTGATAGGGTAGCTACTGCTGCCTGATAGGGTAGCTACGGCTGTCTGATAGGGTAGCTACGGCTGCCTGATAGGGTAGCTACTGTTTCTGATGGGGTAGCTACTGCTGTCTGATAGGGTAGCTACTGCTGTCTGATAGGGTAGCTACGGCTGCCTGATAGGGTAGCTACGGCTGTCTGATAGGGTAGCTACGGCTGTCTGATAGGGTAGCTACGGCTGTCTGATAGGGTAGCTACTGCTGTCTGATAGGGTAGCTACTGCTATCTGATGGGGGTAGCTACTGCTGCCTGATAGGGTAGCTACTGCTGTCTGATAGGGTAGCTACTGCTGTCTGATAGGGTAGCTACGGCTGTCTGATAGGGTAGCTACGGCTGTCTGATAGGGTAGCTACTGCTGTCTGATAGGGTAGCTACTGCTATCTGATGGGGGTAGCTACTGCTGCCTGATAGGGTAGCTACTGCTGCCTGATAGGGTAGCTACTGCTGCCTGATAGGGTAGCTACGGCTGTCTGATAGGGTAGCTACGGCTGCCTGATAGGGTAGCTACTGTTTCTGATGGGGTAGCTACGGCTGTCTGATAGGGTAGCTACGGCTGTCTGATAGGGTAGCTACTGCTGTCTGATAGGGTAGCTACTGCTATCTGATGGGGGTAGCTACTGCTGCCTGATAGGGTAGCTACTGCTGCCTGATAGGGTAGCTACTGCTGCCTGATAGGGTAGCTACTGCTGTCTGATAGGGTAGCTACTGCTGTCTGATAGGGTAGCTACGGCTGTCTGATAGGGTAGCTACGGCTGTCTGATAGGGTAGCTACTGCTGTCTGATAGGGTAGCTACTGCTATCTGATGGGGGTAGCTACTGCTGCCTGATAGGGTAGCTACTGCTGTCTGATAGGGTAGCTACGGCTGCCTGATAGGGTAGCTACGGCTGTCTGATAGGGTAGCTACTGCTGTCTGATAGGGTAGCTACTGCTATCTGATGGGGGTAGCTACTGCTGCCTGATAGGGTAGCTACTGCTGCCTGATAGGGTAGCTACTGCTGTCTGATAGGGTAGCTACTGCTATCTGATGGGGGTAGCTACTGCTGCCTGATAGGGTAGCTACTGCTGTCTGATAGGGTAGCTACGGCTGTCTGATAGGGTAGCTACGGCTGTCTGATAGGGTAGCTACTGCTATCTGATGGGGGTAGCTATTGCTGTCTGATAGGGTAGCTACTGCTGCCTGATAGGGTAGCTACGGCTGCCTGATAGGGTAGCTACGGCTGTCTGATAGGGTTGCTACTGCTGTCTGATAGGGTAGCTACGGCTGTCTGATAGGGTTGCTACTGCTGTCTGATAGGGTAGCTACTGCTGTCTGATAGGGTAGCTACGGCTGCCTGATAGGGTAGCTACGGCTGTCTGATAGGGTTGCTACTGCTGTCTGATAGGGTAGCTACGGCTGTCTGATAGGGTTGCTACTGCTGTCTGATAGGGTAGCTACTGCTGTCTGATAGGGTAGCTACTGCTATCTGATGGGGGTAGCTACGGCTGCCTGATAGGGTTGCTACTGCTGCCTGATAGGGTAGCTACGGCTGCCTGATAGGGTTGCTACTGCTGTCTGATAGGGTAGCTACTGCTGTCTGATAGGGTAGCTACTGCTATCTGATGGGGGTAGCTATTGCTGTCTGATAGGGTAGCTACTGCTATCTGATGGGGGTAGCTATTGCTGTCTGATAGGGTAGCTACTGCTGCCTGATAGGGTAGCTACTGCTGTCTGATAGGGTAGCTACTGCTGCCTGATAGGGTTGCTACAGTAACTGTTCCAGAGCACAGCACATAGAGTTCCCCACCACGTGACACATCACTAACTTATCGTGACAAACGTTCAATAAGCCCAGAGTCTCTTCTTTAACTGAAGGACTCCCATCCTCCATTGCCCCCGTGGCATGGCTGTAGACTCCTATCTAAAGGCGTAAGGAGACATTGGAGTCTACAGCCATGTCACAGGGTTACATTCTCCCGTCCATTCATAAAGTATCTCAGAGTAGCAGTGCTGATCTCGGATCAGGTCGTCGTCGTCCCCGTCCACATACAGGGCCTTCAGAAAGAATTCACACTCCTTGACTTATAAGACATGTTGTTATTACAGCCTGAATTTCTTGTCACTGGCCTACACACAGTACCCGGTTCAACAGGACAACTACCTAAAACACAAGGCCAAATATACACTGGAGTTGCTTACCTAGACGACATTGAATATTCCCCGAGTGTCCTAGTTACAGTTTTGACTTAAATCGGTTTGAAAATCTATGTCAAGACTTGAAGATGGCCGTCGAGCAATAATCAAGAACCAACTTGACAGAGCTTGACTTTTTTGAGAATAAGGTGAAAATATTGTACAATCCAGGTGTGCAAAGCTCTTAGAGAGAAAGACTCACAGCTGTAATCGCTGACTAAGGGGATTCTAACACGTATTGACTCAGGGGTGTGAATGCTTAGGTGAATGAGATATTTCTGTATTTCATTTTCAATAAATTTAATGAAATGTAAAAAAACGAACAAAAAAAAAAACATTTTCACTTTGCCATTATGGGGTATTGTGTATATACAGTGCCTTGCGAAAGTATTCGGCCCCCTTGAACTTTGCGACCTTTTGCCACATTTCAGGCTTCAAACATAAAGATATAAAACTGTATTTTTTTGTGAAGAATCAACAACAAGTGGGACACAATCATGAAGTGGAACGACATTTATTGGATATTTCAAACTTTTTTAACAAATCAAAAACTGAAAAATTGGGCGTGCAAAATTATTCAGCCCCTTTACTTTCAGTGCAGCAAACTCTCTCCAGAAGTTCAGTGAGGATCTCTGAATGATCCAATGTTGACCTAAATGACTAATGATGATAAATACAATCCACCTGTGTGTAATCAAGTCTCCGTATAAATGCACCTGCACTGTGATAGTCTCAGAGGTCCGTTAAATGCGCAGAGAGCATCATGAAGAACAAGGAACACACCAGGCAGGTCCGAGATACTGTTGAAGAAGTTTAAAGCCGGATTTGGATACAAAAATATTTCCCAAGCTTTAAACATCCCAAGGAGCACTGTGCAAGCGATACTATTGAAATGGAAGGAGTATCAGACCACTGCAAATCTACCAAGACCTGGCCATCCCTCTAAACTTTCAGCTCATACAAGGAGAAGACTGATCAGAGATGCAGCCAAGAGGCCCATGATCACTCTGGATGAACTGCAGAGATCTACAGCTGAGGTGGGAGACTCTGTCCATAGGACAACAATCAGTCGTATATTGCACAAATCTGGCCTTTATGGAAGAGTGGCAAGAAGAAAGCCATTTCTTAAAGATATCCATAAAAAGTGTTGTTTAAAGTTTGCCAAAAGCCACCTGGGAGACACACCAAACATGTGGAAGAAGGTGCTCTGGTCAGATGAAACCAAAATTGAACTTTTTGGCAACAATGCAAAACGTTATGTTTGGCGTAAAAGCAACACAGCTCATCACCCTGAACACACCATCCCCACTGTCAAACATGGTGTTGGCAGCATCATGGTTTGGGCCTGCTTTTCTTCAGCAGGGACAGGGAAGATGGTTAAAATTGATGGGAAGATGGATGGAGCCAAAAAAAATACAGTTTTATATCTTTATGTTTGAAGCCTGAAATGTGGCAAAAGGTCGCAAAGTTCAAGGGGGCCGAATACTTTCGCAAGGCACTGTATGAGTAAGGAAAAAAAATTGTTAATAAAATGTTGAATTCAGGCTGTAACACAACAAAATGTGGAACAAGTCAAGGAGGAACAAGTCAAGGGGTGTGAATAGTTTCTAAAAGGCATCTCATTGATTAAGATGTAAAACACCAAACTGATCCTGAATCAGCTCAGACCTGTAGCAGCTCGTCGTTGTTGGCCTTCATGGCAGCGTACTGGTCCTGTTTCTCTGGAGACATTTTTTTGATGATGTCATCAGCGGCCTGCTTCTCCCTCTCCATCTCCTCCTCCACCGCACGGATCATCTCCTCCTTCCTATAGAAACCAGAGTTAGGATAACGCCTTCCTTGTTGACTACTGGAGGAGCTGGGACTGAGGACCAACTGTTGGCTACTGGAGGAGCTGGGTCTGAGGACCAACTGTTGATTATGGGAGGAGCTGGGACTGAGGACCAACTTGGATCCTGGCCTAACTGACGGGCCGCCCCCAAGTGGTGAAGGTAGGAAACAACACCTGCACTTCACTGATCCTCAACACTGGGGCCAGTGTCGGGCTATATCACCGCATGGTACGGCAACTGCGCCGCCCACAACAGCAGGGCTATCCAGAGGGTGGTGCGGTCTGCACAATGCATCACCGGGGGCAAATTACCTGCTCTCCATGACACCTACAGCACCCAATGTCACAGGAAGGCCATTCCCTCCCCCAGGCATAGTCCCAGTCAGTGGGAAGCCTGGCTGTCTGCTTGCTCCTATCCCTCCTCCAGGCATAGTCCCAGTCAGTGGCAGTGGGAAGCCTGGCTGTCTGTCTGCTCCTATCCCTCCCCCAGGCATAGTCCCAGTCAGTGGGAAGCCTGGCTGTCTGCTTGCTCCTATCCCTCCCCCAGGCATAGTCCCAGTCAGTGGCAGTGGGAAGCCTGGCTGTCTGTTTGCTCCTATCCCTCCCCCAGGCATAGTCCCAGTCAGTGGGAAGCCTGGCTGTCTGCTTGCTCCTATCCCTCCCCCAGGCATAGTCCCAGTCAGTGGGAAGCCTGGCTGTCTGTTTGCTCCTATCCCTCCCCCAGGCATAGTCCCAGTCAGTGGGAAGCCTGGCTGTCTGCTTGCTCCTATCCCTCCCCCAGGCATAATCCCAGTCAGTGGGAAGCCTGGCTGTCTGTTTGCTCCTATCCCTCCCCCAGGCATAGTCCCAGTCAGTGGCAGTGGGAAGCCTGGCTGTCTGTTTGCTCCTATCCCTCCCCCAGGCATAGTCCCAGTCAGTGGGAAGCCTGGCTGTCTGTCTGCTCCTATCCCTCCCCCAGGCATAGTCCCAGTCAGTGGGATGCCTGGCTGTCTGTCTGCTCCTATCCCTCCCCCAGGCATAATCCCAGTCAGTGGGAAGCCTGGCTGTCTGCTTGCTCCTATCCCTCCTCCAGGCATAGTCCCAGTCAGTGGCAGTGGGAAGCCTGGCTGTCTGTTTGCTCCTATCCCTCCCCCAGGCATAGTCCCAGTCAGTGGCAGTGGGAAGCCTGGCTGTCTGTTTGCTCCTATCCCTCCCCCAGGCATAATCCCAGTCAGTGGGAAGCCTGGCTGTCTGTTTGCTCCTATCCCTCCCCCAGGCATAGTCCTAGTCAGTGGGATGCCTGGCTGTCTGTTTGCTCCTATCCCTCCCCCAGGCATAGTCCCAGTCAGTGGGAAGCCTGGCTGTCTGTCTGCTCCTATCCCTCCCCCAGGCATAGTCCCAGTCAGTGGGAAGCCTGGATGTCTGTTTGCTCCTATCCCTCCCCCAGGCATAGTCCCAGTCAGTGGGAAGCCTGGCTGTCTGTCTGTTCCTATCCCTCCCCCAGGCATAGTCCCAGTCAGTGGGAAGCCTGGCTGTCTGCTTGCTCCTATCCCTCCTCCAGGCATAGTCCCAGTCAGTGGCAGTGGGAAGCCAGTTGTGGGGAACACCTGGAAGTTTCTCCTGGGTATGGTAGCCATCGCCCTGACCACCTCTATGCTCATCGTGTGTGCCGTCAAGACCCAGTCCTGGTACAAGCTGCTGTTCAACTACCGGCACCAGTGGCTGAGAGAGGAGGAGGATGCTAACGTGTTAACTACAGGATGCTACTCTAGCTTCAGCTTGGACATGGAGCACACGGAGACCAGCGCCCATGAGCTGGATCACGGGCAGGATGGGTTGGGTGATGAGGAGGGAGTGGATGGATACATAGAGGACCACTACATTGAGACTGGGAACTACAAAGACAACACAACACAGAATAATGTATCTATTCTACTTAGCACTGATAGTATCTGTGCTAGTGAATGGGATTGAATCATTGAATCAGAAAGCCATAGTTCTCCCATCTGTAACCCAGGTCTCCAACAGGTCAAACATAGTGGAGGTCAGGGGTCTCCAACAGGTCAAACATAGTGGAGGTCAGGAGTCTCCAACAGGTCAATCATACTGGAGGTCAGGGGTCACCAACAGGTCAATCATGGTGGAGGTCAGGGGTCTCCAACAGGTCAATCATACTGGAGGTCAGGGGTCACCAACAGGTCAAACATGGTGGAGGTCAGGGGTCTCCAACAGGTAAATCATACTGGAGGTCAGGGGTCTCCAACAGGTCAAACATAGTGTAGGTCAGGAGTCTCCAACAGGTCAATCATTCTGGAGGTCAGGGATCTCAAACAGGTCAAACATAGTGGAGGTCAGGGGTCTCCAACAGGTCAAACATAGTGGAGGTCAGGGGTCTCCAACAGGTCAAACATAGTGGAGGTCAGGGGTCTCCAACAGGTCAAACATAGTGGAGGTCAGGGGTCTCCAACAGGTCAAACATAGTGGAGGTCAGGGGTCTCCAACAGGTCAAACATGGTGGAGGTCAGGGGTCTCCAACAGGTCAAACATAGTGGAGGTCAGGGGTCTCCAACAGGTCAAAAAAAGTGGAGGTCACTAAGGACCAGGGGAAGAGTTGACAACATTGTACACTACTTCCTCTTGTACACTAAGGACCAGGGTAAGAGTTGCAGGGGAGAAGAAAAGAGGATAATGTTCCTATTTGAAAGCTAGAAAATGAGTTGCTCACAACATGTTACAATTATTATTTTTTAAGTAGCTCTCATGTTAGAAAAGGTTGGAGACCCCCTGGTGTAGGTTGGAGACCTCCTGGTGTAGGTTGGAGACCCCCTGGTGTAGGTTGGAGACCTCTGGGAGACCCCCTGGTGTAGGTTGGAGACCTCTGGTTTTGGTTGGAGACCCCTGGTGTAGGTTAGACACCCCTGGTGTAGGTTGGAGACCCCTGGTATTGGTTGGAGACCCCTGGTGTAGGTTAGAGACCCCTGGTGTAGGTTAGAGACCCCCTGGTGTAGGTTGGAGACCCCTGGTGTAGGTTGGAGACCCCCTGGTGTAGGTTAGAGACCCTCTGGTGTAGGTTGGAGACACCCTGGTGTAGGTTAGACACCCCTGGTGTAGGTTGGAGACACCCTGGTGTAGGTTGGAGACCCCTGGTGTAGGTTGGAGACACCCTGGTGTAGGTTAGACACCCCTGGTGTAGGTTGGAGACACCCTGGTGTAGGTTGGAGACCCCTGGTGTAGGTTGAAGACCCCCTGGTGTAGGTTGGAGACCCCCTGGTGTAGGTTGGAGACCCCCTGGTGTAGGTTGGAGACCCCCTGGTGTAGGTTGGAGACCTCTGGTGTAGGTTAGAGACCCCTGGTGTAGGTTAGAGACACCTGGTGTAGATTGGAGACCCCTGGTGTAGGTTGGAAACCCCTGGGAGACCCCTGGTGTAGGTTGGAAACACCTGGTGTAGGTTGGAGACCTCTGGTGTAGGTTAGAGACCCCTGGTGTAGGTTAGAGACCCCTGGTGTAGGTTAGAGACCCCTGGTGTAGGTTGGAGACCCCTGGTGTAGGTTGGAGACCCCTGGTGTAGGTTGGAAACCCCTGGGAGACCCCTGGTGTAGGTTGGAGACCTCTGGTGTAGGTTAGAGACCCCTGGTGTAGATTGGAGACCCCTGGTGTAGGTTAGAGACACCTTGGTGTAGATTGGAGACACCCTGGTGTAGATTGGAGACCCCTGGGAGACCCCTGGTGTAGGTTGGAGACCCCCTGGTGTAGGTTGGAGACCCCCTGGTGTAGGTTGGAGACCCCCTGGTGTAGGTTGGAGACCCCGTGTTGTAGGTTTGAGACCCCTTGGTGTAGGTTGGAGACCCCTGGTGTAGGTTGGAGACCCCCTGGTGTAGGTTGGAGACCCCTGGGAGACCCCTGGTGTAGGTTAGAGACACCCTGGTGTAGGTTGGAGACCCCCTGGTGTAGATTGGAGACCCCTCGGAGACCCCTGGTGTAGGTTGGAGACCCCCTGGTGTAGGTTGGAGACCCCCTGGTGTAGGTTGGAGACCACCTGGTGTAGGTTGGAGTCCCCCTGGTGTAGGTTAGAGACCCCTGGTGTAGGTTGGAGACCCCCTGGTGTAGGTTGGAGACCTCCTGGTGTAGGTTGGAGACCCCTGGTATTGGTTGGAGACCCCTGGTGTAGGTTAGAGACCCACTGGTGTAGGTTGGAGACCTCTGGTGTAGGTTAGAGACCCCTGGTGTAGGTTGGAGACCTCTGGTGTAGGTTAGAGACCCCTGGTGTAGGTTAGAGACCCCTGGTGTAGGTTAGAGACTCCTGGTGTAGGTTGGAGACCCCTGGGAGACCTCTGGTGTAGGTTAGAGACCCCTGGTGTAGGTTGGAGACCCCTGGTGTAGGTTAGAGACCCCTGGGAGACCCCCTGGTGTAGGTTGGAGACCCTTGGTGTAGGTTGGAGACCCCCTGGTGTAGGTTGGAGACCCCTGGGAGACCCCTGGTGTAGGTTGGAGACCCCCTGGTGTAGGTTGGAGACCTCCTGGTGTAGGTTGGAGACCCTTGGTGTAGGTTGGAGACCCCCTGGTGTAGGTTGGAGACCTCTGAGAGACCCTTGGTGTAGGTTGGAGACCCCTGGTGTAGGTTGGAGACCCCTGGGAGACCCCTGGTGTAGGTTAGAGACACCCTGGTGTAGGTTGGAGACGCCCTGGTGTAGGTTGGAGACCCCCTGGTGTAGGTTGGAGACCCCCTGGTGTAGGTTGGAGACCCCCTGGTGTAGGTTGGAGACCCTTGGTGTAGGTTGGAGACCCCCTGGTGTAGGTTGGAGACCCCTGGTGTAAGTTAGAGACACCCTGGTATAGGTTGGAGACCCCCTGGTGTAGGTTGGAGACCCCTGGTGTAGGTTGGAGACCCCCTGGTGTAGGTTAGAGACCCCTGGGAGACCCCCTGGTGTAGGTTGGAGACCCTTGGTGTAGGTTGGAGACCCCTGGGAGACCCCTGGTGTAGGTTGGAGACCCCTGGGAGACCCCTGGTGTAGGTTGGAGACCCCTGGTGTAGGTCGTCTAAGGTTTTGTCATATTAAATAAATGTTTGAGTACTTACTCTCGTCTTTCTGTGAATATGACATCCATACTTTGAGCCTCTCGGTCGTTCTGTGCTTTCAACTACACAAAACACAGCATGCAAACAGTCAGGGTTAGGACTGAAACTAAACGTATTCTATCTCGGAGATAATTCACGTATAAAACCGTTTGCTAAAAATGATCGAATGTAGTCACCATATTGAAGTCATTTATCACTTCCTCCATCTCAGTGTTGGTGTTCAACTTGTCAACTAGCTGAAATTCAACACAAACAAACAGAGGGGTAACAGCAGTGTTTTAGTGCATCCATGTCGTCTTCATCAAATAGAACCGTGTGTACCATGTTGTAATCTGCCAGTTGTCCCTGTAGATCTTTCAGTTCACCAGCAAGTCCTTCTGCTCTGCAAGGGGGGTAAAACAACAGGACCATTAGAGACCATCCATTTTAACCTTGGATGATGACAACATGAGAACCAATTGGGGATTAAACAACCACAAAAAGGGGTGTCTGAGTTGTCGATACAAAACCACCCGTAGGCCTATTTGTGCATCGTTTATTTCCTATCTGATTACTTTACCTTTTCTCATAGGAGAGGTAAACAGAGTTCTCCTGATTGAAGGTGTCAATCTCCTTCTGCAGTTTGCTGGTCTCCGTTGTCAGTTCGTTGATCTTACTCCTGTTGAGACACACAGAAGACCACGGCACATGACGATACAGTACACAACGCGTGGTTCTATATGTTCTATTCAGGCTTACCTGAGAAGGCCAAGGTAGTAGGATTTATCCAGAATCTGCCTCTGAGGTCCTGAAAAATAAGAGCGAGAGAGAGAGAGAGATCTCATGTCATGACAGACAGATAAGAAAATAATTTGTGTGTGAGACAAGACTTCGATACCAAAATCATCACATTATAAGGTTGTGTTTTTATATGGAGGTCCTAAACTGTTGTATGTTTATATTTTACCAGAGAGGGAGCGAAGGACATATTTTGGGGACTGTGCCACCCATTAACGTGGACTGATGTCCGAGGAAAGAGATGGCTGGTGAACACAATGAGCGAACAAAACATTAAGAACACCTGCTCTTTCCCATGACATACAGACTGTTCAGGTGAATCCAGGTGAAGGACATCATCCCCAATTGAAGTCACTTGTTAAATCCACTTCAATCAGTGTAGATGAAGGGGAGGAGACGGGGTTAAACAAGGGTTTTTAAGCCTTGAGACATGAGATTGTGTATGTGTGCTATTCAGAGGGTGAACGGGCAAGACAAAAGATTGAAGTGTCTTTGAACGGGTATGGTAGTAGGTGCCAGGGACACCGGTTTGTGTGTCAAGAACTGCAACGTTGCTGGGTTTTTTCCACACTCAACAGTTTCCCGCGTGTATCAAGAATGGTCCACCACCCAAAGGACATCCAGCCAACTTGACACAACTGTGGGAACATATTTTAGTCAACATGGGCCAGCATCCCTGTGGAATTGAGGCTGTTCTGAGGGCAAACGGAGATGCAACACAATATAATGTTTTGTACACTCAGCGTATATAACAGGTGTATAATTTGGGTGAATAACACAGGTTTATAATACGGGTGTATAATTCCGTCTTTCGGATGGGACGTTAAACGGGTGTCCTGACTCTCTGAGGCCATTAAAGATCCCATGGCACTTATGGTAAGAATAGGGGTGTTAACCCCGGTGTCCTGACTCTCTGAGGTCAGTAAAGATCCCATGGCACTTATCGTAAGAGTAGGGGTGTTAACCCCGGTGTCCTGGCTAAATTCCCAATCTGGCCCTCAAACCTCCACAGTCACCTAATAATCCCCAGTTTACAATTGGCTTATTCATCCCCCTCCTCCTCTCCCCTGTAACTATTCCCCAGGTCGTTGCTGCAAATGAGAACGTGTTCTTAGTCAATTTACCTGGTAAAATAACTGATAAATAAATAATAATACGAGTGTATAATACAGGTGAAAATACAAGGCAATAATACGGGTGAAAATACAGGTCAATAATACGGGTGTATAATACGAGTGTATAATACGGGTGTATAATACGGGTGAAAATACAGGTCAATAATGCGGGTGTATAATACGGGTGAAAATACAGGTCAATAATACGGGTGTATAATACGGGTGTATATTACGGGTGAAAATACAGATCAATAATACGGGTGTATAATACGGGTGAAAATACAGGTCAATAATAAGGGTGTATAATACGGGTGTATAATACAGGTCAATAATACGGGTGTATAATGCGGGTGTATAATACGGGTGAAAATACAGGTCAATAATACGGGTGTATAATACGGGTGAAAATACAGGTCAATAATGCGGGCCAATAATACGGGTGTATAATGCGGGTGTATAATACGGGTGTATAATACAGGTGAAAATACAGGTCAATAATACGGGTGAATAATATGGGTGTATAATACTGGTCTATAATACGGGTGTATAATACGGGTGAAAATACAGGTCAATAATACGGGTGTATAATACGGGTGAAAATACAGGTCAATAATACGGGTGAATAATATGGGTGTATAATACTGGTCTATAATACGGGTGTATAATACGGGTGAAAATACAGGTCAATAATACGGTGTATAATACGGGTGAAAATACAGGTCAATAATACGGGTGAATAATATGGGTGTATAATACTGGTCTATAATACGGGTGTATAATACAGGATTATAATACGGGTGAATAATATGGGTGTATAATACTGGTCTATAATACGGGTGAATAATCCAGGTCAAAATAACAGGTGAAAAATAAAGGTCAATAATACGGGTGTATAATACAGGATTATAATACGGGTGTATAATATGGGTGTATAATACGGTGTATAATACGGTGTATAATACGGTCTATAATACGGATGTATATTACAGTGTATAATACGGGTGTATAATACAGGATTATAATACGGGTGTATAATATGGGTGAATAATACAGGTGACTAATACGGGTGAAAAATAAAGGTCAATAATATGGGTGTACAATACGGTGTATAAAATGGTGTATAATACAGGTGTATAATATGGGTGTATAATACTGTGTATTATAATACGGGTGAATAATACAGGTCTATAATACAGGTGTATAATACGGGTGTATAATACAGGTGTATAATACGGGTGTATAATACGGGTGTATAATACGGTGTATAATACAGGTGTATAATACGGTGTATAATACAGGTGTATAATACGGTGTATAATACGGTGTATAATACGGTGTATAATACAGGTGTATAATACGGTGTATAATACGGTGTATAATACAGGTGTATAATACGGTGTATAATACGGTGTATAATACGGTGTATAATACAGGTGTATAATACGGTGTATAATACAGGTGTATAATACGGTGTATAATACAGGTGTATAATACGGTGTATAATACGGTGTATAATACGGTGTATAATACAGGTGTATAATCTAGGTCAATAATACGGATGGATGTATAATACGGGTTTATAATACAGGTCAATAATATGGGTGTATAATACAGGATTATAATATGGGTGTATAATACAGGATTATAATACGGGTGTATAATATGGGTGAATAATACAGGTTTATAATACGGGTTTATAATACAGGTCAATAATATGGGTGTATAATACGGGTGAATAATACAAGTCAATAATACGGGTTTATAATACAGGTCAATAATATGGGTGTATAATATGGGTGAATAATACAGGTTTATAATATGGGTTTATAATACGGGTCAATAATATGGGTGAAATATAAAGGTCAATAATATGGGTGAATAATAAGGGTGAACAACACAGGTGAATAATACAGGTGAATAATACGGGTGTATAATACAGGACTATAATACGGGTGTATAATACAGGATTATAATATGGGTGTATAAAACGGGTGAATAATAAAGGTCAATGATACGGGTTTACAATACAGGTCAATAATAGAGGTGTATAATACAGGATTATAATACAGGTCAATAATATAGGATTATAATATGGGTGTATAATACAGGAAAATAATATGGGTGTATAATACAGGAAAATAATACGGGTGTATAATACAGGACTATAATACGGGTGTATAATACAGGATTATAATACAGGTGAATAATATAGGATTATAATACAGGTCAATAATACGGGTGAATAATACAGGATTATAATACAGGTCAATAATACAGGTGTATAATACGGGTAAATAATAATACTGTACCCTTCATGCCAGTCTTCATGCCGCTCAGGCCCTGCTGGGTGACTGGCCGGTCGGCCACTTTAATTTGAGCAGAGAGAACACCAGGGGTCCCTAGGGCTCCTCCTCTGGTTCCAGGACGCCCAGTACCCGGAACAATCTACACATTACACACAAGACATTATTCAACTAGAAATGTTGCTTAGATTCCACTTTAAAATTAACTAGAGAGGAGCTACAATTTATAAAGGATTTTAAATAGCTAGCATACATCATGTCTTGGTAAGCACTACCTATCTACTTGAAATCATCTCTAAGCACACAGGGTTCTCCCAGGATTTGTTTTAACAAGGTGGTCCTGCTAAGTACAGCGGGGGGGGGGGGAGGCCTGAAGGTGGGCCATGACCCCTCTTGGACTCAGAGATTTAATTTAATTTTGTTAACACCTGTAACTGCCATTTCCTGCAATCTAGAGCAACAAATGGCCTTAAATGATAACGGATGAAGTTTAAATAATGGCGCACGCAGCCAGTCCACAAGGTGGCGCAGCCCACCTCTTACATTCTTTGGGGAGAACCCTGCTACAGTGCCAACGTGAAAGTCTACACACCCCTTGTCACATTTTCCTGCCTTAAATTGAAATCTAAAAAGGATAACTTTTTTCTTCTTCTGATCTTCACAAACTCCTCCACATTTTCAAAGTGAAAGAAAAAGTATAAAACATTTTCAAAATTAATAAAATATATATTTTTTTAAATGAAGATGTCTTGAATGTGTACAGTGCCTTGCAAAAGTATTCATCCACCTTGGCGTTTTTCCTATTTTGTTGCATTACAACCTGTAATTTAAATGGATTTTTTATTTGGATTTAATATAACGTACATGCACAAAATAGTCCAAATTGGTGAAGTGAAATTATTTTTTTTTACTTTTTTAAAAAAATTCAAAAAAAAAATGTTTTAAAAAGTAAAGATGGTGGGTGTATATGTATTCACCGCCTTTGATATGAAGCCCCTAAATAAGATCTGGTGCAACCAATTACCTTCAGAAGTCACATAATAAAGTCCACCTGTGTAAATCCTACATGATCTGTCACATGATCTCAGTATATATACATCTGTTCTGAAAGGCCCCAGAGTCTGCAACACCACTAAGGAAGGGGCACCACCAAGCAAGCGGCACTATGAAGACCAAGGAGCTCTCCAAACAGGTCAGGGACAAAGTTGTGGAGAAGTATAGATCAGTTTTGGGGTTATAAAAAAATATCTGAAACTTTGAACATCCCACGGAGCGCCATTAAATACATTATTAAAAAAATGGAAAGAATATGGCACCACAACAAACCTGTCAAGAGAGGGCCGCCCACCAGGCAAGGAGGGCATTAAACAGAGAGGCAACAAAGAGACCAAAGATAACCCTGAAGTAGCTGCAAAGCTCCACAGCTGTGATTGGAGTATCTGTCCATAGGACCACTTTAAGCCGTACACTCCACAGAGCTGGGCTTTACGGAAGAGTGGCCAGAAAAAAAACATTGCTTAAAGAAAAAAATAAGCAAACACGTTTGGTGTTCGCCAAAAGGCATGTGGGAGACTCCCCAAACATATGGAAGAAAGTACTCTGGTCAGATGAGACTCAAATGTAGCTTTTTGGTCATCAAGGAAAACGCTATGTCTGGCACAAACCCAACACCTCTCATCACCCCGAGAGCACCATCCCCACGGTGAAGCATGGTGGTGGCAGCATCATTGCAGTGGGGATGTTTTTCATCAGCAGGGACTGTGAAACGCTAAATACTGGGAAATTCTTGAGGGAAACCTGTTTCAGTCTTCCAGAGATTTGAGACTGGGGCAGAGGTTCAGCTTCCAGCAGGACAATGAACCTAAGCATACTGCTAAAGCAACACTGGTTTAAGGGGAAACATTTAAATGTCTTGGCATGGCCTAGTCAAAGTCCAGACCTCAATCCAATTGTGAATCTGTGGTATGACTTAAAGATCGCTGTACACCAGCGGAACCCATCCAACTTGAAGGAGCTGGAGCAGTTTTGTCTTGAAGAATGGGAGTAAATCCCAGTGGCTAGACGTGCCAAGCTTATAGAGTCATACTCCAAGAGACTTGCAGCTGTAATTGCTGCAAAAGGTGGCTCTTCAACATATTGACTTTGGGGGGGTGAATAGTTGTGCAAGCTCAAGTTCTGTTTTTTCATATTATTTCTTGTTTGTTTCACGATAAAAAAAATTTGCATCTTCAAAGTGGTAGGTTTACTCAAAGGATGTTGAGTAAATCAAATGAGACAAACCAACCCAAAAATCTATTTTAATTCCAGGTTGTAAGGCAACAAAATAGGAAAAATACCAAAGGGGGTGAATACTTTCGCAATCCACTGTATGTTTTCAAACGAGTCAATACTTGGTGGAAGCACCTTCAGCAGCAATTACTGCTGTAAACTAAATTTAAACTATTCAGACCCTTTACTTAGTACTTTGTTGAAGCACCTTTGGCAGCGATTACAGCTTTGAGTCTTCTTGGGTATGACGCTACAAGCTTGGCACACCTGTATTTGGGGAGTTTCTCCCATTCTTCTCTGTAGATCCTCTCAAGCTATGTCAGGTTCAAGTCTGGGCTTCGGCTGGGCCACTCAAGGACATTCAGAGACTTGTCCCAAAGTCACTCCTGCGTTTTCTTGGCTGTGTGCTTAGGGTCGCCCCAGTCTGAGGTCCTGAGCGCTCTGGAGCAGGTTTTTCATCAAGGATCTCTCTGTACTTTGCTCCATTCATCTTTCCCTCGATCCTGACTAGTCACCCAGTCCCTGCCGCTGAAAAACATCCCCACAGCATGGCACTGCCACCACCATGCTTCACCGTAGAGATGGTGCTAGGTTTCCTCCAGACATGACGCTTGGCATTCAGGCCAAAGAGTTCAATCTTGGTTTCATCAGACCAGAGAATCTTGTTTCTCATGGTCTGAGAGTCCTTTAGGTGCCTTTTGACAAACTCCAAGCGGGCTGTCATGTGCCTTTTACTGAGGAGTGGCTTCCGTCTGGCCACTCTACCATAAAGGCTTGCTTGGTGGAGTGCTGCAGAGATGGTTGTCCTTCTGGAAGACTCTCCCATCTTCACAGAGGAACTATGGAGCACTGTCAGAGAGACCATCGGGTTCTTGGCCACTCCCTGACCAAGGCCCTTCTCCCCCGATTGTTCAGTTTGGTCGGACGGCCAGCTCTAGGAAGAGTCTTGGTGATTCCAAACTTCTACCATTTAAGAATGATGGAGGCCACCGTGTTCTTGGGGACCTTCAAATGCAACAGAAATATTTTTGGTACCCTTCTCCTGATCCGACACAATCCTGCCTTTGACCTCAGGGCATGGTTTTCGCTCTGACATGCAATGTCAACTGTGGAACCTTATATAGACAGGTGTGTGTCTTTCCAAATCATGTCCAATCAATTTAATTTACCACAGGTGGACTCCAATCAAGTTGTAGAAACATCTCAAGGATGATCCATGGAAACAGGATGCAGCACCTGAGCACCTGAGCTAGGGTTAGGGTTAGGGTTAGGTATGATCAATGGAAACAGGATGCATCTGAGCTCAATGTCAAGTGTCATTACAAGGGGTCTGAATACTTGTACATTTTGAAGAACCTGTTTTCTCTTTGTCAATATGGGGTATTGATGAGGAACATGTTTTATTTCATCCCTTTTAGAATAAGGCTGTAATGTAACAGAATGTGGGAAAGTCAAGGGGTCTGAATACTAGACGACACTGGGCCAATTGTGCGCCGCCCTATGGGACACCCAATCACGGATGTGATGCAGCCTGGATTCGAACCAGATACTGCAATGACGCCTCTTGTACTGAGATGCAGTGTCTTAGACCACTGCACCACTCTGGGGCCCTGAGTGCACAGTAAACCTGTTGGAAAATCAGAAACAATGTTTGAATATTGCGGACTATCAATGATTCTCAACTAAACTCAATAAGCTTGAGAAAATTTGACAACAACAATGGATATATGTTGCCAGTGGTGTTGTCCAGAGTTGGTAGGATCGTATTTTCTGCCAAAAGTGCTTGCACCAAGTATTAACTCTGGGGTGTGAAGACATCTTTCTTTCTTTATTTTTAGAAAATATTCTCTACTTTTTCATTAACTTTGAAAATGTGGCACAGGATGTGTAGATCTGTAGGGAAACATTTTACATTTTAATCCCTTTTTAGATTTAAGCCTGCAAAATGGTGTGTGTGTAGACTTTCATTATGAACTGTACTGTATGTCCCATATGCTACAGAAGGTGTGTAAAAAGGGTGATGATAGTTAGTCAGGGATCTGCAAGAAAACATCAAAACTGTGACTTGGCTTTACCCCAGTTCCGACCCTAACGGCTGTGGGTGGAGGTCTGATGGCAGTTGGAGGTCTCCCAGTCCCTGGTACAAGAGACCCCCGACTCATCGGTCTACCTGACGGTGGCCTCTGGCTCGCCATCTTTTCACACTGGTTTCTCTCCTCTCCACAAAATCCTGCAGGAGAAAATCAGTCTTTCAACGACAAGCATCTGCCTGGAGTAACGTTGGCAAAGCTAAACTAAACAGAGGCATGGTGCATTTCCGAGCGAAGTACCGTTAGTTAGCTCAGTTACTAGTAACGTGTTAGCTAGCTAGGCTAATGTTAGCTGGATGTTGCTAGCTAGTTTGCAAATGAAACCGTTGTCTCTTTTCTCGGGGCAATTTCAATGTAGCTATAATGCATAATATAAGTGTACCAACTTACCTCGTGTTTTGTATAGGTGTCAAACCGCTCAATATGACTTGACTGTGAATTGATTGTTTGTATTTTTGTTGTAGCAAGCAAGCTAGCTAGCAGTACACTTCTTTTGACGTTACCACAGCAACCAACCATTACCGCGAGCCTTTGGGGGAAATCTCGGAGAAGTGGAATCCCTCTGCAAAACCCTACCCCTCGTGACCACTGACGTATGACACGTTTACTAACACATCAAAGACATTCTTCTCTAGTCCAGTGGAGGGCGCAACCCGTCTACATTTGTATATCGCCTCTAATTTATGAGGGCGAGGGTTAAAAATACTACTGCGCATGTACGTGCACTATGCTCCGCCATCCAGTGGGGTAATCGTCTTCCTCTTTGGAGAGAACTTCGCCTGCCTGCCTATGCATTGGATTTGACTATATTTGTGTTTCGGTCCTCGGTATGGACTCTCAAAAAGTAAGTGTACCCGGTGTATTAGGAACCGATGACGATTCGGTCGTCAGCTGTGCATGCCGTAATGCTGGCAACATTGTGTACGGCTTTCAAGCTTCACGGTTAGTCGAAGTGATAGTTGTATGTAACGAGACGAGCTTGTTGAGAACAAACATTAGTCCAACATTACGTGATTTTTTTTTTTTTGTCATTGTTTATCACCAATATGCGTGATGTTTTAGGGCTGGGAACATGTTCACATTCGTTCTGTTGCTTATGAAGAATCTGTTGACTTGGAAACTAGATATTTTCTGATACCTTCTGGTTATTCTCCAATGACTGGTATTCTTCACACGTCTTTCCTGTGACCGGGACAGAGCTCCTCTACACATCAATGATTTGGCACATTTGACATTGATCTTGTTCTTGAATATGATGACACCGGTGTACTTCTGTTAAGTAATTCACTTCCTAATTTCTATTGTGGTTTTGACAGTCACAGTAGGTGTCGAAGTCATTCATGTCATTTATTATACAGCGTTGCCTGTCCTATAGGCCGTTTGTTTGTCTGCCACTTTAGGTCTGACAGTCTGTTACTGTTATTGTAACAAAACATATCATTATAAAGTCAATATTTGTGCTTACACGTCTTTCGTGGACTTGTCATGTATCGCAGATTATTACAATATTTTTGAAGTCATCCTGAAAAAATAAACATCAAATGTGTTATGAAATGTCAGACGCATTGCTTTAAGTCTGTTGTCAAGGGCCTATAGCAACAGGATGGTCTTATCGTTTGTCTTTGTTTTCTGTTTGTTATCAGCATAACGAGGGTGTGACTATCAAACAGGAAATGACCTGTATGGCTACCTCTCCTTTCTACCGAAATAAAAGGAGGAAGGAAAGATGTACATGAAAAACTGAGTATAGCCTTTAGCACGTGCTGTCAATCTAAGCTTCTTCTAAGTCTATTACACAGTCAGAGGGAGAGAGAGAGGTCACCCCAGTGGCACAGGTCTATTATAACCCTCAGTCAGAGAGGAGAGGTGTGACATCACTCAAGAAGGAAGTGGCACTAGTTGTGAGCCAGCACCTCAGACAGATGGGAAGGCAGACAGACATAAATTATAGTTTCAATCATATTCTGACTTTACAACATTAATCCATTTGAATTATTATTTTTTTTTTTAAGTAGTTGTCCATCTCCAATAGAAACCATTACAGTTCCATTTGGCTGGGGTTTGAGTTAGTCGTTCATCCATTTTTTTGTATTTTTGTTAAGTACTAGAGAGTAGTGTTCAGTAAAGGAACTTCATACAGCCACACACCTGGAAATTTATTTTAGTTTCAGATTATTATTATTTTTTTTAATCAAACCACCTTTCCCTCCTTCCACTTGACTTTTAAAACCAACTCACCATGTTTGAGCTCTGTCATTTTAGGGTCCTACGTTTTGACAGTGTTTTACAGTGGAGTATCCATTGGGCTGAACAGAATGCTACTGAAATAGATACAGGCCTGAGGCCAGCATTGAGTTGACATGTGTTTCCTAGGCAGGGGCCTTTGCTGTGGTTACAGTATCCAGTCCACTACTACTGGTAGTGGCCACAGCTCAAATAGTAGTAGTATTTCTATCCACAGCATAAAATGACTAGTAGACTGTTTCAGAGTACTGCAGATCCTGCTCTCTTTTTATTTAGAGCCAATTAGGCGTACATGTCAAACATCCTTCCTCCAAAGGACCTCGTTAGCCTCATAACTTACTCCATGTTGATTTTCCGTAACATTTTTTTCCTCAATTTAGGAAAACATCACCACATTTGGGGGAGGGGGGGGGAGTTCCTCCAACTACTATGGGTTCAGGTCAAAAACAGTGCATCTATATATTGATAGGTTTCCATACCAGACACAGCCCTGGGGAATGTCCACACAGGGTTTTGGTGTGTATCTCTACTGTGAAATAGCTTGTTGAGAGTAGTTTTAAGTCCTGTTAAACCCCTGCCTTTGTAGCTGATGTGTATCTGCTTCTGCTGTAACACTGCTGTTATGTGTAGGCCATACGACCTACTGCTGTTATGTGTAGGCCATACGACCTACTGCTGTTATGTGTAGGCCATACGACCTACTGCTGTTATGTGTAGGCCATACGACCTACTGCTGTTATGTGTAGGCCATACGACCTACTGCTGTAACACTGCTGTTATGTGTAGGCCTACGAGCTACTGCTGTTATGTGGAGGCCTATGAGCTACTGCTACACCATTGTTATGGAACCTCATGTTCATCTGAGTTAGTTGTTGCCAATTAGCATGGGGTTGTCTATCGGTTATCTATCGGTTGAGTTGGATGGGTAGGCAATAGTCTAAGGTCAACGTTAAGCCTGTCCTTTTCAGAGGGCACAGAGAAGGTCCTACTGTACTGTTCAAACTGTCAAATCCTATCACATCTACATAGTGCCTAGGAGTTAAGGACCGGGGGGGGGGGGGGGGGTCTATATTAGTAGGTCAGAAAACATTTGTAGGGTTAGCCGACCTAATGCATTAAGATAATCATCAGTCTGTGGTGTCATGCAACAGCTGTAAATAGAAGTGAAGGCCAATCCTCCAATCTGCCTAATCATGTTGTGTTGCTCAGTAGCATGGTCCCTCGTTTAGCAGGTCGGTCCTTTCCCGTGGGAACCAACAGACATCTGCCTACATTCACATGATATAGAGGAACATACAGAAACACAAACATTTCTGTACACTGTCCAAGACAATACACATACACAGTACTGTATCTACACTGAGTGGACAAAACATTAGGAACACCTTCCTAATATTGAGTTGCCCCCCCCCCCCCATTTTGCCCTCAGAACAGCCTCAATTCGTGGGGACATGGACTCTATGAGGTGTTGAAAGCGTTCCACAGGGATGCTGGTCCATGTTGACTCCAATGCTTCCCACGGTTGTGTCAAGTTGGCTGGATGTCCTTTGGGTGGTGGACCATTCTTGATACACGCGGGAAACGGTTGAGCGTGAAAAACCCAGCAACGTTATAGTTCTTGACACACTCAACCCGGTGTGCCTGGCACCTACTACCATACCCCGTTAAAAGACACTTCAATCTTTTGTCTTGACATTCACCCTCTGAATAGCACACATACACAATCCATGTCACAAAAATCCTTATTTAACTCGTCTCCTCACCTTCATCTACACTGATTTGAAGTGGATTTAACAAGTGACTTCAATAAGGTGTTCCTAATGTTTTGTACACTCAGTGTATATTGTATATCTTATTGTACAGTGGAAATCTGATATTAGTTGGATGTGGAAACTGAACTGGGGCAATGGCTCCTTTTAGAATCAGTGGATTATTTTATATCTATGATTCTGTTTGTCCTGTTCAATGTATAGCCTGGTGTTTTCTGTTTGTCCTGTTTGATGTATAGCCTGGTATTTAGGTGTTTTTCAGAAAATTTTACCTGATGCTCATTCAAATATCAATCCAAATCAAATCCATCTTGACGATATTAAATTGGAACTACTCTAGTACAAACCTTGATCAAATCTCCAGTAAATTGGGGATTTTGATACTTTAGTGTACAACATGTAGGTCAACAAGTATCATGTACACTACCACATAAGTTACGAATGAACAGAGAACGAGACATTTTAAAATGGCTGAGGAGAGAACACAATAGGCCTTTTCCCACTGCATTGCTCTTAGCCCCAGTCTGGACTGGTCACACACAGCATTTGTTAACCCTGAGCTAACAGACAAACACAACATGCGACCAATGTCAATAAGCAATAAGACATTTTAATAATCTATTACTTCTTGCTTCTAGCCTGGCATTTGATTTCCAACAGTGATGGTTGTATATAAATCTTGCTGTTTGTCTGTCCCACATCGGAAACAATGTCAACAAAACCCCCATCTCTATTTCCATCGTGGTCCTGTCAGTTACTGTAGTCAATACTGTAGGCGATATTGACACTGTACACTAATTAAATTGACAGGAGGGCGACGGAGGTCCTAATGAACAGAATTAGCTTAACTCGTGGTGTTGGGGCCTTTTGTCTGCTTGTGTCGGCATGAACTCTGCATGTCAATCTCCAAGTGAGAGGAGAGATTTACTGCCTCACTACATGTATTTTGTGAGAGGTATTGACATGTTGAAAGCACAGAGCTGTCTGTGTTTAAACGGCTAGTGCACAGCTCAGACACCCATGCACCACCGCTCTTAAATGCAAGTAAAACTAAATGCATGCTCTTCAACCGATCACTGCCCGCACCTGCCCGCCCGTCCAGCATCACTACTCTGGATATTTCTGACTTAGAATACGTGGACAACTACAAATACCTAGGTGTCTGGCTAGACTGTAAACTCTCCTTCCAGACTCACATTAAACATCTCCAATCCAAAATTAAATCTAGAATCAGCTTCCTATATCGCAACAAAGCATCCTTCACTCATGCTGCCAAACACACCCTCGTAAAACTGACCATCCTACCGATCCTCGACTTCAGTGATGTCATCTACAAAATTGCCTCCAACACTCTACTCAACAACCTGGATGCAGTCTATCACAGTGCCATCCGTTTTGTCACCAAAGCCCCATATACTACCCACCAGTGCGACCTGTACGCTCTCGTTGGTTGGCCCTCGCTTCATACTCGTCGCCAAACCCACTGGCTCCAGGTCATCTGTAAGTCTCTGCCAGGTGAAGCCCCGCCTTATCTCAGCTCACTGGTCACCATAGTAACACCCACTTGTTGCACGCGATCCAGTAGGTGTATCTCACTGCTCACCCCCAAAGCCAATTCCTCCTTTGCCTGCCTTTCCTTCCAGTTCTCTGCTGCCAATGACTGGAAAAAACTGCAAAAATCACTGAAGCTGGAGACTTATCTCCCTCACTAGCTTTAAGCATCAGCTGTCAGAGCAGCTTACAGATCACTGCACCTGTACATAGCCCATCTGTAAATAGCCCTTCTATCTACCTCATCCCCATACTGTTATTTATTTGATTTATTTTGCTCCTTTGCCCCCCAGTATCTCTACTTAAACACTCATCTTCTGCACATATATCACTCCAGTGTTTAATTGCTATATTGTAATTATTTCACCACCATGGCCTATTTATTGCCTTACCTCCCTAATCTCACCTCATTTGCACACACTGTATACATACTTTTGTTTTTTTATACTGTATTGACTATGTTTGTTTATTCCATGTGTAACTCTGTGTTATTGACTGTATGTTTGTTTTATTCCATGTGTAACTCTGTATTATTGACTGAATGTTTGTTTTAATTCCATGTGTAACTCTGTATTATTGACTGTATGTTTGTTTTACTCCATGTGTAACTCTGTGTCGTTGTATGTGTCAAACTGCTTTGCTTTATCTTGACCAGGTCGCAGTTGTAAATGAGAACTTGTTCTCAACTGGCCTACCTGGTTAAATAAAGGGTTAGGGTTATATATATAAATACCTGGTTAAATAAAGGGTTAGGGTTATATATATAAATAAATACCTGGTTAAATAAAGGTTAAATAAATAAAGTGGTAGAGTAGTGGTATAATAATAATGTATTGTAGATACAGTATGTAGTGGTGTAATAATAATGTATTGTATGATGTACTGTATAAATATGTTTTAAATAATTACATTAATCTTGTTTGGACAACAGGAAGAGTATCCTTAATAAATAGGGAATACTACTGTATGTAGGGAATAGGGTGCCATTCTGGCACTGTGTTGGTGCCAGAAACCCGTCCCCGTAGAGACGGGCACTGTGTTGGTGCCAGATCCCCGTCCCCGTAGAGACGGGCACTGTGTTGGTGCCAGATACCCGTCCCGGTAGAGACGGGCACTGTGTTGGTGCCAGATCCCCGTCCCCGTAGAGACGGTCACTGTGTTGGTGCCAGAAACCCGTCCCGGTAGAGACGGGCACTGTGTTGGTGCCAGATTCCCATCCCGGTAGAGATGGGCACTGTGTTGGTGCCAGATACTTTGTTGGTGCCAGATCCCCGTCCCCGTAGAGACAGTAGAAAGAGCATACATTTCATTCCCAGGGATCCCAAGTAGAGAGTAGAGCAATTGTGAAGTTTCATCATGACTTATTATATGGGCCATTCACAACGAGCCTTTAGGCTGATGGGCCATTCACAACGAGCCTTTAGGGTGATGGGCCATTCACAACGAGCCTTTAGGGTGATGGGCCATTCACAACGGGCCTTTAGGCTGATGGGCCATTCACAACGAGCCTTTAGGCTGATGGGCCATTCACAACGAGCCTTTAGGCTGATGGGCCATTCACAACGAGCCTTTAGGCTGATGGGCCATTCACAACGAGCCTTTAGGCTGATGGGCCATTCACAACGGGCCTTTAGGCTGATGGGCCATTCACAACGAGCCTTTAGGCTGATGGGCCATTCACAACGGGCCTTTAGGCTGATGGGTTTTTTGTTGGTTGTGAATGATGTGAGCTACTGAACATGACTCAAAGACAGTTTGGCGCTCTGAACACACAGCACCAAGACAGTTTAGCGCTCTGAACACACAGCACCAAGACAGTTTAGCACTCTGAACACACAGCACCAAGACAGTTTAGCGCTCTGAACACACAGCACCAAGACAGTTTTGATCAGTTGTGGCACTGGAGTCATTACCAGGTGTGGTTGATCCTGAAACTGGCAGCCTGTCTGGAAAAGCCTGAAGCTTCCTGGCTGGGTGCCATAGTAGAGATTTGTCTCATACATTGTCTCTGTCTCACACTCTAAATCTGAAACTGAGAGGCCATTTTGGTTCTTAAATCTGTATGGCCAAAACAGTGAATGAGGTGTCTGGACCTAGGTGTAATACTTAGTACATGATAATACGTTTAGTAGTTGTGTGTTTTGCATCACACTAGTCTGGTAAACTGATGGTAGGACTTCTTCTCTATGTGGATTCTGACTGACACTTCTGATGTTGTTGTGGCAGTCATTACATTTTGTCAGCCGTTGATTGTTAAGCAAATAACTGCCGGTCTCATGGTAATTGACCACGAATTAACATAAACACATTTAGCATCTCTTGGCTTCCACATATAATCTACAAGACACTGATGCAGACCTTTTGGAACATCTACATTTTAAAAAGTCAAATAAATCCATGTAATATAGCCTACACCTTCACAATAAATCCATGTAATATGGCCTCCACCTTCACAATAAATCCATGTAATATAGTCTACACCTTCACAATAAATCCATGTAATATAGTCTACACCTTCACAATAAATCCATGTAATATGGCCTCCACCTTCACAATAAATCCATGTAATATAGTCTCCACCTTCACAATAAATCCATGTAATATAGCCTACACCTTCACAATAAATCCATGTAATATGGCCTCCACCTTCACAATAAATCCATGTAATATAGTCTACACCTTCACAATAAATCCATGTAATATAGTCTACACCTTCACAATGAATCCATGTAATATAGTCTACACCTTCACAATAAATCCATGTAATATAGCCTCCACCTTCTCAATAAATCCATGTAATATAGCCTCCACCTTCACAATAAATCCATGTAATATAGCCTCCACCTTCATAATAAATCCATGTAATATAGCCTCCACCTTCATAATAAATCCATGTAATATATTCTACAACTTCACAATAAATCCATTATTTATTTTAGACATGTCTAAAGAAACATGATAAGAAGAAAATGTAGTCTATTTCAGAAGAACAGAATAACATCCTCTGAGTTGTCCTCATGTTAGGTCCTGATCTGGCTCTGCCATATGGCTGTGGGCTACATCCTCTGAGTTGTCCTCATGTTAGGTCCTGATCTGGCTCTGCCATATGGCTGTGGGCTACATACTCTGAGTTGTCCTTATGTTAGGCCCTGATCTGGCTCTGCCATATGGCTGTGGGCTACATACTCTGAGTTGTCCTCATGTTAGGTCCTGATCTGGCTCTGCCATATGGCTGTGGGCTACATCCTCTGAGTTGTCCTCATGTTAGGTCCTGATCTGGCTATGCCATATGGCTGTGGGCTACATCCTCTGAGTTGTCCTCATGTTAGGTCCTGATCTGGCTATGCCATATGGCTGTGGGCTACATCCTCTGAGTTGTCCTCATGTTAGGTCCTGATCTGGCTCTGCCATATGGCTGTGGGCTACATCCTCTGAGTTGTCCTCATGTTAGGTCCTGATCTGGCTATGCCATATGGCTGTGGGCTACATCCTCTGAGTTGTCCTCATGTTAGGTCCTGATCTGGCTATGCCATATGGCTGTGGGCTACATCCTCTGAGTTGTCCTCATGTTAGGTCCTGATCTGGCTCTGCCAAATGGCTGTGGGCTACACTAGTTCATTTAGCAGACAAGATTTGCTTAGAATTCCAAGGTATTATTTTATATTATGAAGAATATAATTGAACAAAGCTGAATAAAATAGAAAGGATATTCTCTCCAAACGATTTGAGGGAGTGCCCACATTCTGTGTTGACCAGTCAATAGAGAATAGGTACTCCTATATGCTTAATTTAGAGTAATTTATGCAAATTTAGTTGTTCTACAAACGTTGGGCTATATGTTTTGATTTGTAATACATTCTAAGTCGGCAGGATGCGACTTTAATGATGATTTCAAAAAAGTTGCTTGAAAGACATGAGCTCTACTTTGTTTTTTTTGCGCAGGCTGTACACACTACAACAGTCTCTCATTCACAATTTGACAAGCACTTGATAATAAGCCTCAAATTTCCGACATCCCCTTTATGTGGCTGTAATGCCCCCTAAAAAATCCATGCCTTTTGTGGCCAGTGGCCGTTGTGCCCTTGAGCTGAATATGATAATTATAAATTATTTGAATTTTTACCACCTTTATCGCCCTACTTTCGATCTTGTCTCATTGCTGCAACTTCCCAACGTGCTCGGGGGGCAAAGGTCGCTTCTTAACACCCGCCCACCACCGTGTCAACGAATCACTGTTCAACTGATACGGATCTTATTAAAACATATAGGACTATGGGCTAGACTACATGAGGTGTGACACTAACCTTATAGGACTATGGACTAGACTACATGAGGTGTGATACTAACCTTATTAAAACATATAGGACTATGGGCTAGACTACATGAGGTGTGATACTAACCTTATTAGAACATATAGGACTATGGGCTAGACTACATGAGGTGTGATACTAACCTTATAGGACTATGGACTAGACTACATGAGGTGTGATACTAACCTTATTAAAACATATAGGACTATGGGCTAGACTACATGAGGTGTGACACTAACCTTATAGGACTATGGACTAGACTACATGAGGTGTGATACTAACCTTATAGGACTATGGACTAGACTACATGAGGTGTGATACTAACCTTATAGGACTATGGACTAGACTACATGAGGTGTGATACTAACCTTATAGGACTATGGGCTAGACTACATGAGGTGTGATACTAACCTTATAGGACTATGGGCTAGACTACATGAGGTGTGATACTAACCTTATTAAAACATATAGGACTATGGGCTAGACTACATGAGGTGTGATACTAACCTTATAGGACTTTGGACTAGACTACATGAGGTGTGATACTAACCTTATAGGACTATGGGCTAGACTACATGAGGTGTGATACTAACCTTATAGGACTTTGGACTAGACTACATGAGGTGTGATACTAACCTTATAGGACTATGGACTAGACTACATGAGGTGTGATACCAACCTTATTGAAACATATAGTATCACACCTCATGTATTCTAGTCCATATGGACTAGGCTAATTTACATCAACAACATAGCTCCGGCAGTAGGAAACTCTCTCATCCATTTATATGCAGATGATAGTCTTCTACTCAGCTGGCCCTTCCCCGGATTTTGTGTTAAATGCTCAACAACAAAGCTTTCTCTGCCCTTAACCTTGTTCTGAACACCTCCCAAACAAAGGTCATGTGGTTTGGTAAGAAGAATGCCCCTCTCCCCACAGGTGTGATTACTACCTCTGAGGGTTTAGAGCTTGAGGTAGTCAGTCGCCTCATACAAGTACTTGGGAGTATGGCTAGACAGTACACTGTCCTTCTCTCAGCACATATCAAAGCTGCAGGTTAAAATTTAAAACTAGACTTGGTTTCCTCTATCGTAATCGCTCCTCTTTCACCCCAGCTGCCAAACTAACCCTGATTCAGATGACCATCCTACCCATGCTAGACTAAGGAGATGTAATTTATAGATTGGCAGGTAAGGGTGCTCTCGAGCGGCTAGATGTTCTTTACCATTCGGCCATCAGATTTGCCACCAATGCTCCTTATAGAACATATCACTGCACTCTATACTCCTCTCTAAACTGGTCATCTCTGTATACAAATCAAATCAAATCAAATTTTATTTGTCACATAGACATGGTTAGCAGATGTTAATGCGAGTGTAGCGAAATGCTTGTGCTTCTAGTTCCGACAATGCAGTAATAACAAGTAATCTAACTAACAATTCCAAAACTACTGTCTTGTACACAGTGTAAGGGGATAAAGAATATGTACATAAGGATATATGAATGAGTGATGGTACAGAGCAGCATAGGCAAGATACAGTAGATGGTATCGAGTACAGTATGTATACCCGGCGCAAGACCCACTGGTTGATGCGTATTTATAAAACCCTCTTAGGCCTCACTCCCCCCTATCTGAGATATCTACTGCAGCCCTCATCCTCCACATACAACACCCGTTCTGCCAGTCACATTCTGTTAAAGGTCCCCAAAGCACACACATCCCTGGGTCGCCCCTCTTTTCAGTTCGCTGCAGCTAGCGACTGGAACAAGCTGCAACAAACACTCAAACTGGACAGTTTTATCTCCATCTCTACATTCAAAGACTCAATCATGGACACTCTTACTGACAGTTGTGACTGCTTTGTGTGATGTATTGTTGTCTCTACCTTCTTGCCCTTTGTGCTGTTGTCTGTGACCAATATTTATGTTTGTACCATTTCTTTATTTTGTGTTGCTACCATGTTGTGTTGCTACCATGTTGTCATGTGTTGCTGCCATGTTGTGTTGCTACCATGTTGTCATGTGTTGCTGCCATGTTGTGTTGCTACCATGTTGTCATGTGTTGCTGCCATGTTGTGTTGCTACCATGTTGTCATGTGTTGCTACCATGTTGTGTTGCTGCCATGTTGTGTTGCTACCATGTTGTCATGTGTTGCTGCCATGTTGTGTTGCTACCATGTTGTCATGTGTTGCTGCCATGTTGTGTTGCTACCATGTTGTCATGTGTTGCTACCATGTTGTGTTGCTACCATGTTCTCATGTGTTGCTGCCATGTTGTGTTGCTACCATGTTGTCATGTGTTGCTACCATGTTGTGTTGCTACCATGTTGTCATGTGTTGCTGCCATGTTGTCATGTGTTGCTACCATGTTGTGTTGCTACCATGTTGTCATGTGTTGCTGCCATGTTGTGTTGCTACCATGTTGTCATGTGTTGCTGCCATGTTGTGTTGCTACCATGTTGTCATGTGTTGCTACCATGTTGTCATGTGTTGCTGCCATGTTGTGTTGCTACCATGTTGTCATGTGTTGCTACCATGTTGTCATGTGTTGCTGCCATGTTGTCATGTGTTGCTACCATGTTGTGTTGCTGCCATGTTGTCATGTGTTGCTGCCATGTTGTCATGTGTTGCTGCCATGTTGTGTTGCTACCATGTTGCGTTGCTACCATGTTGTCATGTGTTGCTACCATGTTGTGTTGCTACCATGTTGTCATGTGTTGCTGCCATGTGTTGCTACCATGTTGTCATGTGTTGCTACCATGTTGTGTTGCTACCATGTTGTGTTGCTACCATGTTGTCATGTGTTGCTACCATGTTGTGTTGCTACCATGTTGTCATGTGTTGCTGCCATGTTGTGTTGCTGCCATGTTGTGTTGCTGCCATGCCGTCATGTGTTGCTACCATGTTGTGTTGCTACCATGTTGTCATGTGTTGCTGCCATGTTGTGTTGCTACCATGTTGTCATGTGTTGCTGCCATGTTGTGTTGCTACCGTGTTGTCATGTGTTGCTACCATGTTGTCATGTGTTGCTACCATGTTGTCATGTGTTGCTACCATGCTGTGTTGCTACCATGTTGTCATGTGTTGCTACCATGTTGTCATGTGTTGCTGCCATGTTGTCATGTGTTGCTGCCATGTTGTGTTGTTGACTTAGGTCTCGCTTTATTTAGGGTTGTTGTCTCTCTTGTTGTGAATTGTGTTTTGTCCTATATTTTTAATTTTTAATCCCAGCAGGAGGCCTTTTGCCTTTTTGGTAGGCCGTCATTGTAAATAAGAATTTGTTCTTAACTGACTTGCCAAGTTAAATAAAATGTAAAAAAATAAACATGAGATGTGGGAATATGATTTGAAAAAGTTGCAAAAAAAAAAAGAAGCTGGGCATCATTCCCATTGTCACCCATCACACTATTCTTGATTTCATCTGGTCTTTACCTGTATTACATAATACAGTGCATTCGGAAAGTATTCAGACCCCTTGACTTTTCCCACATTTTGTTACTTTACAGCCTTATTCTAAAATTGATTTAAAAAAATAAAATAAAAATGTCCTCATCCATCTACACATGATACCCCATAATGACAAAATAAAAACAGATTTTTAGAAATGTTTTCAAATGTATTGAAAATAAAACTGAAATAATTTATTTACATAAGTATTCAAACCCTTTACTCAGTACTTTGTTGAAGCACCTTTTGACATCGATTACAGCCTCCAGTCTTCTTGGTTATGACGCTACAAGCTTGGCACACCTGTATTTGGGGAGATTCTCCCATTCTTCTCTGCAGATCCTCTCAAGCTCTGTCAGGTTGGATGGGAAGCGTTGCTACACAGCTGTTTTCAGGTTTCTCCAGAGATGTTCAATCAGGTTCAAGTCCGGGCTCCGGCTGGGCCACTCAAGGACATTCGGAGACTTGTCCCGAAGCCACTCCTGCGTTGTCTTGGCTGTGTGCTTAGGGTCGTTGTTCTGTTGGAAGGTGACCCTTCGTCCCAGTCTGAGAACCTGCTCCAGAGTGCTCAGGACTTCATCAAGGATCTCTCTGTACTTTGCTCCATTTATCTTTGCCTTGATCCTGACTAGTCTCCCAGTCCCTGCAGCTGAAAAACATCCCCACAGCATGATGCTGCCACCACAGTGCTTCACCGTAGAGATGGTGCCAGGTTTCCTCCAGACGTGATACTTGGCATTCAGGCCAAAGAGTTCAATCTTAGTTTCATCAGACCAGAGAATCTTGTTTCTCATGGTCTGAGAGTCTTTAGGTGCCTTTTGGCAAACTCCAAGCGGGCTGTCATGTGCCTTTTTACAGAGGAGTGGGTTCCGTTTGGCTATTCTATCAGAAAGGCCTGATTGGAGGAGTGCTGCAGAGGTGGTTGTCCTTCTGGAAGGTTCTCCAATCGCCACATTGGGTTCTTGGTCACCTCTCTGACCAAGGCGCTTCTCCCCCGATTTTCTCAGTTTGGCCAGGATGCCAGCTTTAGGAAGAGTCTTGGTGATTCCAAACTTCTTCCATTTTATGAATGATGGATGCCACTGTGTTCTTGGGGACCGTCAATGCTGCAGAAATGTTTTGGTACCCTTCCCCAGATCTGTGCCTCGACACAATCCTGTCTCGGAACTTTACAGACCAATTTCTTCGACCTCATGACTTTGTTTTAGCACCGTGTCAACTGTGGGACCTTATATAGACAGGTGTGTGCCTTTCCAAATCATGTCCAATCAATTTAATTTACCACAGGTGGACTCCAATCAAATTGTAGAAACGTCTCAAGGATGATCCATGGAAACAGGATGCACCTGAACTCAATTTAGAGTCTCATAGCAAAGGGTATAAATACTTATGTAAGTAAAGTAATTCTGTTTTCTTTATTTTTATAAATGTTTAAAAAAATCTAATCCTTTTTTTAAGGGGTACTGTGTTTTAGATTCATGGACTAAATATTATTTCATCAATTTCAAGGCTGAATAATGTGGAAAAGGTCAAGGGGTCTGAATACTTTCCAAATGCGATGTATATGTGTAAAATTAGTTTTTAGAATGGACCATTATCATTATATGTCTTAAATAGCGAATGGGGGACGCTTTTCCCTTGGTTCATTCTCATGCCAGCCAGCTAGGCTATACTCCTGTTGTAAAGCGAAACAATTAGCTTAATATTCGGAAAGTTGATAAATAAATATAATATACCTAGCCTATAGAAAGCTGACGGGATCTTCCTCTTTTTAATAGAGGCCATCACTCTGTTTTCTCACTCAATTGCATAGCCTATAGAAATGTTGCACAACATGAGCTCATGGGCTCTCGTAAAACGTTTGATTTAGATTCAGAGTGATTAGAGGGACAGTAGAGTCCTGAGTACCAGGCAGTCAGCAAGTTTGGGAGGTTACTAATGACCATCAGCATCATCAGAACTGGGAGAAACCTAGTTACTGTGAGGTCATGACTCGTGACTGCCGGTTTGACGGTAATACGGCCACCATAAAAGCCCTAATCTTGATACGTTGTGTTCATTTTGGCATGTTTAGCCATTGTTGTGTGCGTAGATAGCAAGTCAATGGAGCTAACTGGCTAGCTACTACTGTTAGCTAGCCAGATAGCCACAAATCCTTTTTAGCTAAGCTAGCTAACCACAAAGAATTTACATCTACCTTGCATTATATTGAGGTAATTTGTGCCTGTTTTAACTAGCTGGATAGCTAGAAACACCACCTATATTCTACTTAAAGCTTTGACATTCCTGTGTAATGAACGGCGCTATATAAATGACATGTATTATTATAAATTGATTTTTATTTTATGTTTTGTGTTACAGGAGGCCTTACAGAGAATAATCACCACGTTGGCCAATAAAAATGAGGAGCTCCATAACTTCATGGAAACACTTAGTCACTCTCTGGCTGGTGTCCAGGTAAGATATATATTTTTATTTATTTATTTAACTAGGTGATATGTGAAGAACAAATTCTTATTTTCAATGACAGGTGTGTTGACTGCCTTTTTCAGGGGCAGAACGACAGATTTGTACCTTACCTCAGCTCTGAGATTTGAACTTGCAACCTTTCGGTTACTAGTCCAACGCTCTAACCACTAGGCTACCCTGCCGCCCCATATATACACAACACTCAGTCAATTACATTAAACATAACATACAGCAATAATAATCTTGATATTACAATCTTGTACAGTCATTTCCATTTACCAAATATGCCATGTTGATCCATCTATAGACTCTTGTGACACAGAGATATGGTTCTTGGTTCAGAGGATAATCAATATATATATATGTGTGTGTGTGATTTTTTTTTTCCAAGGTGAACTGCCCACAGGCAGTGTCCGACCTGGAGGAGGAGTTTGACAGGTTATTCACCATCCTGGTTGAGATGAAGGAGAGTATGATCAACACCATCAAACAGGAAGGGGCCAAGAAGACACAGGAACTACAGGTACCTGACCTCTAACCCCTGACCCCTAACCCAACACCATCAAACAGGAACTACAGGTACCTGACCCCTAACCCCTGACCCTAACCCAACACCTTCAAACAGGAGGGGGCCAAGAAGGCACAGGAACTACAAGTACCTGACCCCTCACCCTAACCCAACACCTTCAAACAGGAGGGGGCCATGAAGGCACAGGATCTACAGGTATTATACACCTTTGGGGTGAATTGAAACACCGACTACGAGCCAGCCCTAAGGGCCCAGCATCAGTGCCCGACCTCACTAATGCTCTTGTGGCTGAATGGAAGCAAGTCCCCACAGCAATGTTCCAACATCTAGTGGAAAGCCTTCCCAGAAGAGTGGAGGCTGTTATAGCAGCAATGTTACAACATCTAGTGGAAAGCCTTCCCAGAAGAGTGGAGGCTGTTATAGCAGCAATGTTCCAACATCTAGTAGAAAGCCTTCCCAGAAGAGTGGAGGCTGTTATAGCAGCAATGTTCCAACATCTAGTGGAAAGCCTTCCCAGAAGAGTGGAGGCTGTTATAGCAGCAATGTTCCAACATCTAGTGGAAAGCCTCTCCAGAAGAGTGGAAGCTGTTATAGCAGCAAAGGAGGGACCAACTCCATATTAATGCCCATGATTATGGAATGAGATGTTTGACGAGCAGATGGCCACATACTATTGGTCATGCAGTGTATACATACATATACACTCACTGGCCAGTTTATTAGATTCACCCATCTAGTCCCGAGTCTGAGGTACTGGATCAGCCTGGCACCGACGATCACACCACGCTCCAAGCCCTTTTAGGTCACTAGTTTTACACAATTCTAACGTTCAATGGAACAGTAACTGAATTTCTCGACGCCTTACTGCTTTATATAGCAAACCACGACTCACTGTCTGTTGGAGAGATCCATTTTTCTATACCTAACATACTGGCTGGGGATTGGATGAACCATGACTAGAATACAGTATATACATATGAAATGAGTAAAGCAGTATGTACACATTATTAATGTGACTAGTTAGTTAATACAGTAGAATAGAATACAGTAGAATAGAATACAGTATCTACATATGAGATGAGTAAACCAGTATGTAAATATTATTAATGTGACTAGTTAGTTAATACAGTAGAATAGAATACAGTAGAATAGAATACAGTAGAATAGAATACAGTATATACATATGAGATGAGTAAACCAGTATGTAAATATTATTAATGTGACCAGTGATTCCATGACTATGTACATAGGGCAGCAGTCTCTAAGGGGCAGGGTTGAGTACCAGGGGGTAGCCGGCTAGTAACAGTGACTAAGGGGCAGGGTTGAGTACCAGGGGGTAGCCGGCTAGTAACAGTAACTAAGGGGCAGGGTTGAGTACCAGGGGGTAGCCGGCTAGTAACAGTAACTAAGGGGCAGGGTTGAGTACCAGGGGGTAGCCGGCTAGTAACAGTAACTAAGGGGCAGGGTTGAGTACCAGGGGGTAGCCGGCTAGTAATAGTGACTAAGGTTCAGGGCAGGGTACTGGATGGTAGCCGGATGACCTTCTAGATGGTAGCAGGGTGAACATGCCAGGGCTCGGGTGGCTGAGGTCCTTGATGACCTTCTAGATGGTAGCAGGGTGAACATGCCAGGGCTCGGGTGGCTGAGGTCCTTGATGACCTTCTAGATGGTAGCAGGGTGAACATGCCAGGGCTCGGGTGGCTGAGGTCCTTGATGACCTTCTAGATGGTAGCAGGGTGAACATGCCAGGGCTCGGGTGGCTGAGGTCCTTGATGACCTTCTAGATGGTAGCAGGGTGAACATGCCAGGGCTCGGGTGGCTGAGGTCCTTGATGACCTTCTAGATGGTAGCGGGGTGAACATGCCAGGGCTCGGGTGGCTGAGGTCCTTGATGACCTTCTAGATGGTAGCGGGGTGAACATGCCAGGGCTCGGGTGGCTGAGGTCCTTGATGACCTTCTAGATGGTAGCGGGGTGAACATGCCAGGGCTCGGGTGGCTGAGGTCCTTCATCTTCTCGGCCTTCCTGTGACACTGAGTGCTGTAGGTGTCCTGGAGGGCAGGCAGTGTGCCCCCCGGTGATGAGTTGGGCAGACCACACCATCCTCTGGAGAACCCTACGGTTGCGGACTGTGGAATTGCTGTACCAGGCAGTGATGCTCTCAATTGTGCATCTGTAAATTTTTCTTGAGGGTCTTAGGTGCTCCTGAGGTTGAAGAGGCGCTGTCGGAGTGAATGGACCATTTCAGATCCTTGGTGACGTGCAAGGAACGTGAAGCATTTGCCCCCTCTCCTCTGCGGCCCCGTCGATGTGGATGGGGGCGTGCTCCACACCTCCTGTAGTCCACGATCAGATCCTTCGTTTTGTTGACGTTGAGGGAGAGGTTATTTTCCCGGCACCACTCCTCCTGGACTCTCACCTCCTCCTGGACTCTCACCTCCTCCAGGACTCTCACCTCCTCCAGGACTCTCACCTCCTCCTGGACTCTCACCTCCTCCAGGACTCTCACCTCCTCCTGGACTCTCACCTCCTCCTGGACTCTCACCTCCTCCTGGACTCTCACCTCCTCCTGGACTCTCACCTCCTCCTGGACTCTCACCTCCTCCTGGACTCTCACCTCCTCCAGGACTCTCACCTCCTCCCTGTGACTCCACTCCTTACCACTAGTGTTCGTTATGGGTGTTGTTGTAGTGCCTCCATACACCATTCCCAGCCTGGGGTCTCTCGTGTGTGTGTGTGTGTGTGTGTGTGATATATATTGGTAGTGATGGATGTGTGTTGTTGTGGTTCTTGGTTAGTGTACACCCCTCTCTCAGGCAGTCTGGGGTGTGTGTGATGTCATCATGCTGCTATGGCAGTTTCCTAGCCAACTCTCTAAATCCATTGAGCAGGAACAAAAAGTGTCTGAAATTACCCCCAGATAAGAGATTACCACTTTATCCCTCTCTGATGTTGACCACTGCCTGGTACTGCCTGGTATGCTGGTCCTCATTACGTCAAGCTCACTCAGTTGGTAGAGAATGGCGCTTGTAATGCCAGGGTAGTGGGTTCGATTCCCGGGACCACCCATACGTAAAATGTATGCATGCATGACTGCAGGTGACTGTGGATAAAAGCCTCTGCTTCTTGGCATATATTATATTAAAATATACACTCGTTGGTCAGTTTATGAGGTACACCATCGTGTTCATGAAAATGTTTCGCTCCTGCAGACAGTGGAATCATGTGGCTTGTTATATAAAGCAGGCAGACAGGCATCGAGGCATTCAGTTACTGTTCGATTAAACATCAGACTGGACAAAACTAGTGCCCTGATGTGACTGAGCCTGGTATGATCAGTGCCTGGTGCACCGGTTCCAGTACCTCAGAAACGGCCTCCTGGGGCTTTTCACGCACGACAGTGTCTCGGGTTTACTGAGAATGATGCAACAAACCAAAACATCCAGTCAGCAGCAGTCCTGTGGGCGATAACAGCTGGTTGATGAGAGGTTGAAGGAGAAAGGGAAGAATCATGCAAGTTAACAGGTGGGCCTCAAACAGAAGACGACCGTGTTTCACTCCAGTGGGCACGTGATCACCAACACTGGACAGATGAGTGGAAGAACATCGCCTGGTCCGAACATTCCCGGTTCCTGTCGCGTCATGCTGATGGCAGAGTCAGGATTTGGTTTAAGTAGCATGAGTCCATGGCCCCCATCCTGCCTGGTGTCAACGTTACAGGCTGGTGGCAGTGGTGTAATGGTGTGGGGAATGTTTTCCTGGCAGATGTTAGGTCCCATTATACCAATTGAGCAATGTTCCCAAAGCCTCAAATAATTCAGGTTGTTCTGGAGGCGAATGGGAGTCCGACTTTATACTAGATGGATGTACCTAATAAATAGCTTCTGAACGCACATACTCATTCTCATCATGTGAACCATGGAAACATACACTACCGTTCAAAAGTTTGGGGTCACTTAGAAATGTCCTTGTTTTTGAAAGAAAAGCACATTGGTTTTTGTCCATTAAAATAACATCAAATTGATCAGAAATACAGTGTAGACATCTACAGAGGCCCATTATCAGCAACCATCACTCCTGTGTTCCAATGGCACATTGTGTTAGCTAATCCAAGTTGATTATTTTAAAAGGCTAATTGATCATTAGAAAACCTTTTTGCAATTACGATAGCACAGCTGAAAACTGTTGTACTCATTAAAGAAGCTATAAAACTGGCCTTCTTTAAACTAGTTGAGTATCTGGAGCGTCAACATTTGTGGGTTTGATTACAGGCTCAAAATGGCCAGAAACAAAGAACTTTCTTCTGAAACTCTTCAGTCTATTCTTGTTCTGAGAATTGAAGGCTATTCCATGCGAGAAATTGCCAAGAAATTGAAGATCTCATACAACGCTGTGTATTACTCCCTTCACAGAGCAGGGCAAACTGGCTCTAACCAGAATAGAAAGAGGAGTGGGAGGCCACGGTGCACAACTGAGCAAGAGGACAAATGCATTTAAGTGTCTAGTTTGAGAAACAGACGCCTCACAAGTCCTCAACTGGCAGCTTCATTAAATAGTACGTGCAAAACACCAGTCTCAACATCAACCGTGAAGATGCGACTCCGGGATGCTGGTTTCAAGCTACAATAGTAATTTACAACATTAATAACGTCTACACTGTATTTCTGATCAATTTGATGTTATTTTAATGGACAACAAATTTGCTTTTCTTTCAAAAACAAGAATTTCTAAGTGACACCAAACTTTTGCACAGTAGTGTATGTTTTCATCATGTGACCCATGGAAACAGATGTTTGTCATGTGACCTATGGAAACACATACACCTGTGTGTTTTATTTCATCAAAGTTATTAACCCGTGTCAGTGGCATTTTAATAACAGACTGTTGTTCATGATCCGTTTTAACAGTTAAATGCATTTTTCCTAAGAGTTGCCCTTTTAAGCTGTTTTTCCAGCATTTACTATTGTTATGAGTCTGTCAGCTGATGAACCAACATGTTATTATGTCACTGTGAGCTCAGCTAGCCTTCCCAAAACCAAGCAGGTGTTTGGTTACTTTTCCCCATCTCTGGTCCCCTCTCCTTGGGGTACTCTCTGTTACCTTTCCCCCTCTCTGGTCCTCTCTCCTTGGGGTTCCTGGAACCTGAGAGGAGGCTTAGCAATAGCAGCTGATCGTCTTCCTGATAGCTGACCGCTAGAAGACCTTGTAGCTAACTTTGTCCTGTGGGAAGGACAGTTATGAGAGCCTGTTCAGCCTCCTGGCTACTTTGAAGAATCTCAAATATAAAATATATTTTGATTTGTTTAACACTTTTTTTTTTTTTGGTTACTACATGATTCCATATGTGTTATTTCATAGTTTTGATGTCTTCACTATTATTCTACAATGTAGAAAATAGTAAAAATAAAGTGTATGTGTATATGTGTATATATATATATATGATGCTTTGTTAGTTCTATTGAAATCAGGCTTTCAACATGAGGTGTCAAGGTCAATTACATTCAGTGTTGTAACAGCTCACCCTTCTGAAATGTCTTTTCCCCCCCTGTTTATTCCACAGCATCAACTGACACAGAGCGGCAGTGCCTTGAAGAGCGCAGTGGAGCTGCTGGAGTTTGCAAACAATGCTCTGGATATTAAAGACGAGGATGAGTTCACTAAGGTAGAGGCTGCTGTTCTCTAGGGCTAGGACAAAAACATTTTATAATTGGGTGTGAAAGTATGAAGTGATTTCAGTGCCAACAGATATTTTAATTCCATGGGATATTGAATTAGAATATTTATATTGTATGCACATTTGAATTGTAGAATTCTTCAGTTGAATTTCTATTTCATGATTTGAAACTGAATTGAGTGAATATTGCATTCGGTTTTCAAATATTCAAATTCTAAATATTATATATTCAGTTTCAATATGGTAGATATTGCATTCATTGTCTGTGTATCAAGTCTCAAAGTTTTTAATGTATTCACCTTTTCAGATTCAGTTTTCAAATTCCGTTCTCTAAATTCAGATTCAAAACCAGAGACAACATCCTGGTGCTTTGCAGGCCATAAACTTGAAATTATAGTTTGTCACCTGGATACACAGACAATGAATGCAATATCTACCATATTGAAACGGAATATATATAAATATTGCATTTGAATATTCAATTAAATTGTGCATTACAAATAAAAAAAAATGTCAAATTCGATGTCCCAATACAAACACTAAATGATGGAATTCAAATACAGTTTGTTAGCACTGAAATCCCTCCATATGTAAGCCTTAGACAATAACATTATTTGAATGTGATCAGCTGACGAGGACTACCAGGAAGTGAATGAAGGTCAACGTCTAGGGAGTTTTTCCTAGCCACCGTGCTTCTTCACCTGCATTGCTTGCTGTTTGGGGTTTTAGGCTGGGTTTCTGTACAGCACTTTGAGATATCAGCTGATGTACGAAGGGCTATATAAAATAAATTTGATTGATTGATTGAACGTTGATTTACGAGTCAGGAGCCTCGGATAGCAATCATAGGTTGCAGTATGTATTCGATCTAAAGTGAAACTACATGGAGTTTCTTTGGGTTTTTTGGGGGGAATACTTTCAAATTGTTGATACTATGACGTAATAGTGTTCTCCTAAACTAACAAACACATGACTTTCCTTCTCAATTTCCTATAATACAGTAACAGAATCTTAAGTTAACAGTCACGCTGCTTTTTCTGTGTTTGACGTTGTTCACCATGCTCTCCTCAGCTTCTCACGGTGTGCGTGCATACGTGTGTGTGCGTGCGTCAGTTTGGCGAGTGTCCAGTCTGACTGCATGTACCGCATCCCGTCCCGTACCCAGTTCCCCTTCCCGTACCCAGTTCCCCTTCCCGTACCCAGTTCCCGTACCCGTACCCCATCCTGTGACAGTACCCCATCCCCGTACCCCATCCCGTGCCCGTTTCCCATCCCGTGCCTCCATGGCTGTACTAACTATGATATATCTCTATTGTACTAACGGTCCCACTTCTTCTTTCTCCTCCTCTTCCTCTCCTCTTCTTCCAAGGCTGCCAAGCAGATCAAAGATAGGTACGGTACTTCCCTTCTTCAGTCTCTGGACATGCCTGGAAACCCAACGTTAAATTGCATTGAATTCGAAGTCGTGCAGAAATGACCGTTTATGAATCAGGAAAGTTCACGACCTTTTTACAAGCCAGAAAATAATATGTTAACATACTTTACTGGTTGTCTGTGCGGTTTGTCCTTTTGGCGGTAGGACTTTCCACAGGAAAGTACGATTAAATCTACTTTTCAATGCGCTGGTAGTGTACACATTCAGATTTCTATCACCTGGACTATGTGCAGTAGGTCAAAATACGTGCATGAGACACATGAGAGACATGAGAGACACATGAGAGACACATGAGACATATGAGACACATGAGACATATGAGACACATGAGACACATGAGACACATGAGACACATGAGACACATGAGACACATGAGACACGAGAGACACGAGAGACACATGAGACATGAGAGACACATGAGACATGAGAGACACATGAGACATGAGAGACACATGAGACATGAGTGAGACATGAGAGACACATGAGACACATGAGACATGAGAGACACATGAGACATGAGAGACACATGAGACATGAGAGAGACATGAGAGACACATGAGACACGAGACATGAGAGACACACGAGACATGAGAGACACATGAGACATGAGAGACACATGAGACATGAGAGACACATGAGACATGAGAGACACATGAGACATGAGTGAGACATGAGACATGAGAGACACATGAGACATGAGTGAGACATGAGACAGAGACACATGAGACATGAGTGAGACATGAGACACATGAGACATGAGAGACACATGAGACACATGAGACATGAGAGACATGAGAGACACATGAGACATGAGAGACATGAGACAACGAGAGACATGAGACAACGAGAGACACATGACACACGAGAGACATGAGACACATGAGACATGAGACACACGAGAGACATGAGACACATGAGACACATGAGACATGAGACACATGAGACATGAGACATGAGTGACATGACACACGAGACACATGAGACACATGAGACACATGAGACATGAGAGACATGACACACGAGAGACATGAGACACATGAGACATGAGACATGAGACACATGCATACTAGCAGAGCTGGTACCACGTGTTTACATGGTTCTGGGCGTGCTTCAGGTGTTCAAAATATGAACGCGCACTACCAGTGCTTTGAAAAGTTGATGTAATTATACTTTGCTGTGGTTATATTGTCTCACATTCCTACCGCCAAAAGGACTAACCGTACGGATAACCGGTAAAGTAAGTTAAAAACAACATTCTGGCGTGTTCATGGCCGTAACTACATATAAGGACACGAAGGTCTGGACCTTGGCCATTTTTTTTTTTCTCATTTGAAAAATAATTCATAATAAAAAAATAAATATATATTGTACACAATAAAGAGAATCTATTACGGGTCAACATCTACATATTTCATCCCACCGTTGATCAAAGCCCAGAAAGCTTTTATTCTTCATCTGACCTGAGTTCTAATCGCGTCTACCTCTTAGTGACCCAGTGGTGAGTTTGTTATGTTCTCCTGCCTCTTAGTGACCCAGTGGTGAGTTCGTTATGTTCTCCTGCCTCTTAGTGACCCAGTGGTGAGTTCGTTATGTTCTCCTGCCTCTTAGTGACCCAGTGGTGAGTTCGTTATGTTCTCCTGTCTCTTAGTGACCCAGTGGTTAGTTCGTTATGTTCTCCTGTCTCTTAGTGACCCAGTGGTTAGTTCGTTATGTTCTCCTGCCTCTTAGTGACCCAGTGGTCAGTTCGTTATGTTCTCCTGCCTCTTAGTGACCCAGTGGTTAGTTCGTTATGTTCTCCTACCTCTTAGTGACCCAGTGGTGAGTTCGTTATGTTCTCCTGTCTCTTAGTGACCCAGTGGTTAGTTCGTTATGTTCTCCTGCCTCTTAGTGACCCAGTGGTGAGTTCGTTATGTTCTCCTGCCTCTTAGTGACCCAGTGGTGAGTTCGTTATGTTCTCCTGCCTCTTAGTGACCCAGTGGTGAGTTCGTTATGTTCTCCTGTCTCTTAGTGACCCAGTGGTTAGTTCGTTATGTTCTCCTGTCTCTTAGTGACCCAGTGGTTAGTTCGTTATGTTCTCCTGCCTCTTAGTGACCCAGTGGTTAGTTCGTTATGTTCTCCTGCCTCTTAGTGACCCAGTGGTTAGTTCGTTATGTTCTCCTACCTCTTAGTGACCCAGTGGTGAGTTCGTTATGTTCTCCTGTCTCTTAGTGACCCAGTGGTTAGTTCGTTATGTTCTCCTGCCTCTTAGTGAACCAGTGGTTAGTTCGTTATGTTCTCCTGCCTCTTAGTGACCCAGTGGTGAGTTCGTTATGTTCTCCTACCTCTTAGTGACCCAGTGGTTAGTTCGTTATGTTCTCCTGCCTCTTAGTGAACCAGTGGTGAGTTCGTTATGTTCTCCTGTGTCTCCAGGATTTGCCTTTAGCAGCACATTCACCACTCTCTCAAACGGCTAACTCCGCCCTCTCGCGGCAGAGGCCGCGGCCGACGGGAAACAAACTACCCAGCTCGCAGTCAGCTCAATACGCAACTAGTCTAGAGATGCTGCTGACGGTGTGTTGGCCAGGAGCAAAAAAATATGCTACCAAGTTCTCATAATAACTTTGCCTTACAGAGAGTAGGTTACTGAGATATACAGTGATGTGGTGAGACTGAGGCAGGCTGCAATGCATGTAGGAAGAAGCAGAGGAGACAGAGAGAGGTTAACACATTGTTTCTCCGAACTTGACAAAATCTGTACTAATCTAATGAATCGGAACTTTAAAAAATAAGATACCGTATGTATCAATATGAACATCTCCATAGGACCTATCTTGCCTATAGGGAACATTAAAATACAAACGATCCAAAACATTTTTCAATGTTTTTGTTTTGTCGCTGATGCTTTGTGTCAGTGTGAATCACCACCCCACCCCCCTTTATAACATTACAGTTGCTATAGCTACGTGTTTGTTGCTGGACTGAGGGGAATGAAACTACAGCAGCCAAGGTGATAATGACCGGGGTCATTTTTACTCGTTTTTACTCTTCTCCAAATAGCATTTTGAAAGTTTTTGGCTTCCGTCCGGACCTCACTAAAAATGTAAACTCTAGTTGTGGCCCTAAGTAGAGAGCGTGAGAGGGAACTTCCTGATTCAAATGCTAAAATCTGCCCTGACGTAGAATTCAATGCAGTTCGACGTTGGGTTTCCAGGGCGATGGCCATGCCTGGTAACATGCTGCAGTGGTGTGAGAAGCCTAGCTTAGTGCACGGTTCAGAGCCAGATCTGGTCAAAGAGTTACAGGTCTAGTTTCATGTGCTTTACTAACTAGATGTCTTTTTTGTAGTTGTTTTCTTCATGTAGTCAGCGATCTGGTCAGACATCGGCGAACTAAAAGTAACATGCATTTAGTGTGTCAATATGTGTGTGAGTCTTTGTTTGCTGTTACTGACCCCAAGGTAAGTGACGTTAGGCAGGTTTCCATTGACCCAGGTTTTTGCGACGTGCAATTGAAAGGGTGGTTATAGTAGATGTTTTCTACATTTTTATCCGCTATTCGTTTTTTGTTTAACTTTTATTTATTGCGACAAATTATGATGGAAACTGTGTTTTCGGGAAAACAAAATGAGCGCTGACAAATCATTTTGGAGGTACGCAGGGGGGGGCACATGATGTAAATGCATAGCCTAACTATGAAGCTCCACATTTTATATCTCAATGCCTACTGCTTGTTAAATCTATCTTTCACAATAAAAAATAAATGTTTCTTTGCAGGATCCTTGTCCTGACTTTCAAGAATGCATGAAATTGCTTCGACTTGCTTTTCTGATTGGCTGGATGCAAATTTCACCAACCAATTATTTCAGATAAAGTGAGGGGAAAAAAGTATTTGATCCTCTGCTGATTTTGCACGTTTGCCCACTGACAAAGAAATGATCCGTCTATAATTTTAATTGTAGGTTTATTTGAACAGAGAGAGACATAACAACAACAAAATAATCTAGAAAAACGCATGTCAAAAATGTTATAAATTGATTTGCATTTTAATGAGGGAAATACGTATTTGACCCCTCTGCAAAACATGACTTAGTACTTGGTGGCAATCAGAGGTCAGACGTTTCTTGTAGTTGGCCACCAGGTTTGCACACATCTCAGGAGGGATTTTGTCCCACTCCTCTTTGCAGATCTTCTCCAAGTCATTAGGGTTTCGAGGCTGACGTTTGGCAACTCGAACCTTCAGCTCCCTCCACAGATGTTCTATGGGACTAAGGTCTGGAGACGGGCACTCCAGGACCTTAATGTGCTTCTTCTTGAGCCACTCCTTTGTTGCCTTGGCTGTGTGTTTTGAATCATTGTCATGCTGGAATACCCATCCACGACACATTTTCAATGCCCTGGCTGAGGGAAGGAGGTTCTCACCCAAGATTTGACGGTACATGGCCCCGTCCATCGTCCCTTTGATGCGGTGAAGTTGTCTTGTCCCCTTAGCAAAAAAACACCCCCAAAGCATAATGTTTCCACCTCCATGTTTGACGGTGGGGATGGTGTTCTTGGGGTCATAGGCAGCATTCCTCCTCCTCCAAACACGGCGAGTTGAGTTGATGCCAAAGAGCTCCATTTTGGTCTCATCTGACCACAACACTTTCACCCAGTTGTCCTCTGAATCATTCAGTTGATCATTGGCAAACTTCAGACGGGCATGTATATGTGCTTTCTTGAGCAGGGGGACCCTGCGGGCGCTGGAGGATTTCAGTCCTTCACGGCGTAGTGTGTTACCAATTGTTTTCTTGGTGACTATGGTCCCAGCTGCCTTGATCATTGACGAGATCCTCCCGTGTTGTTCTGGGCTGATTCCTCACCGTTCTCATGATCATTGCAACTCCACGAGGTGATATCTTGCATGGAGCCCCAGGCCGAGGGAGATTGACAGTTCTTTTGTGTTTCTTCCATTTGCGAATAATCACACCAACTGTTTTCACCTTCTCACCAAGCTGCTTGGTGATGGTCTTGTAGCCCATTCCAGCCTTGTGTAGGTCTATAATCTTGTCCCTGACATCCTTGGAGAGCTCTTTGGTCTTTGCCATGATGGAGAGTTTGGAATCTGATTGATTGATTGCTTCTGTGGACAGGTGTCTTTTATACAGGTAACAAACTGAGATTAGGAGCACTCCCTTTAAGAGTGTGCTCCTAATCTCAGCTCGTTACCTGTATAAAAGACACCTGGGAGACAGAAATCTTTCTGATTTAAGAGGGGGTCAAATACTTATTTCCCTCGTTAAAATGCAAATCAATTTATAACATTTTTGACATGCGTTTTTTTTGTTTTTATTCTGTCTCTCACTGTTCAAATAAACCTACCATTAAAATTATAGACTGATCATTTATCAGTGGGCAAACGTACAAAATCAGCAGGGGATCAAATACTTGTTTCCCTCACTGTATACAGGAGAGCAAGTCTCACCATGGTGACCACGTACCGTGGCCAACAGTTGGCACATGAGAATGATTTAGAATATAGCAAATATGAATACATTTATTGCATTCTATCAATGCTGGCTTTGGCGGCCTACCTGAGCCGTGAAGCGGATCTCGTGTGTGGGAGGGCAGACAGGGGCGGTTGCCAGTTTAATTATTTTGCGATCTGCCTAAATGGATAATGGAAACACTTAAACCACTTCATTTTTATTAGACGCTGTAGGTTTTTTGCGAAAAATGTGGTGGGGGGGGAGGGGGGTAATGTCATTATGTACATCTGTTTATATCGACATCAGACAGTTAAATGGAAACGCACCCTTGGCAAGCTATTATCTTTGCCAACTTTCTAAATGGCGACAAAAATCCCAAGTTAATGGAAACACAGCTTTTGTGTGTCTCCTCCACCTGCTCCCCACCTGGGAGGGTAGCCTGGTCCCAGACCTGTTCCTGCTCTTGCCGACTCCAACGCCGCTGCTGCCACGACCAAGACAAACATGACAAGGAGTCGGCATGTCTCACAAAACATATGCTTATGTATGTATTCCGATTTCTTTTTAAATGACATCGGTACTAAACTTGAATGTGATAGCACAAACAGACTGACAGACTCAGGCTAGCCGAAGGGTG